>NW_026599718.1:164069-214106 GCF_029784135.1 Toxorhynchites rutilus septentrionalis
AATGTCCGGAGCCTTTCCGCTATATATACGCATACACATTTGAAACACACGCAATAATATTTGTCTTGCATGAAACGTGAAATATAATATTACCTTAAAGACGACGCTCGTACACACAGCTCATCGTGCGGATGTCGTCTATAGACGACACTCGTAACGAATACTTAACCATTCTACGCAATGTAATACGTTTGCTCAACATGTGTTGTTCGAAAACATTTGAGAAATTTTGGAAAAACCTTTTCAAAAAAAATCACTGATTGTCCGCATAACAGACGTAGTTCCATCCAGCTTTCATACATCGTTCGAAAATCAACAATTATAAGTATTATAAGCTATAAGCTAAATCTACATTTGAATCACATTCTTTGTAGAGTCCAAACATGCCTGTCACGATAGTGTCTTATTACTTAGTGTCTCAAAGAGAAGCAATTGTGTTGTTTCATGTTATAATTACCTAAATTTATGCATTTGAATCTTCAAGTAGATAATGAAACAATCATATCAGTAATAAAAATTAAAATAATATTTGTTCTTAGCATTATAATTTCTCGGATTCGACATCGAATTATTCCACATACTGAACATTTACTCATACCGTTGGCGTAAGTCACTCCACCATCTTTAGGCGATTGATCGTGATATCGGTAAATCATAAAATCTAAATCTAGAATTACCAACATTGCAGATTACCTTCACACATTGAAAACACGAACCTGTTGTTCTTAACATATTCCAGAGTATTCAGGATAAAGGTACTATCATAGACTCTCATCAAATCCAGAGCACCTTTTCCAGTCATTTCACTAAATTTCCTTCAAACCCTTCTGATTTTATCCGAAAACAACTGAAACTACCGAAGAAGACGTTTTTACTATTATCGGAAATGTAAATACTAACGCTCAGTGTTGGAAAAAATCATCTTCGCTAAGATCAAATGCATAGATTTTTGGGCTAGGTTGCATCGAAAACCTATATATTCCAAACGAAAATTAGATTGACAGATCTAGGCAACCATTGAATATGAGCAAATAAACTTCTGTCCTTCAATATGTTTTGATGTTTATTTTTTCCACCCAGTGTCATTTTCATCTTGATTATCGGAAACGTCAGAACTGAATTCCATTTGAATATCAGCTCTTGTTAACTTCTAACCTGAGGCTGCTGTGTGCGGTTGGGTTTTGCAGTTGCCGGATGCCGTAATCGGAAATACCTTATGAAATTCCCGATGTCGCAAATGACTTGACGATAGCTAAAACCACTCGTTGTATCCATTCTGCATATGCCGTTGCCCCCGTCTCGCCAAATGCAATTTATGTTGAACTTAAATTCACTGCCAGAACGAATATCGTTTCGGATGTGATGAATATCAATTTGTTGCTTTTGATACCCAAAGTATAAATAACAGCGAAGTTATGAACCCCACTCAATGTCGCATTCATTCATTATAGTAAATTTGCTCTCATGCAACAGCGATATGAACAAAATGAACTCGTTTGTTATTGTCATCAATATAATGATGGCAGTGTGTTTCAAGCTGAAAATAAGTCATGGAACGAACAAAATCATATTCGTTTCTCGTGAATATTTGTTGATATTCTAAGACACTTCTAACGCTACAGACAGAGCAACCTGGTGATTAAGTTCAGCTATGCGAACAAATGTTGTCCTTTTACGTTCGGTATATGCCTAGGACAAAATATGTGGATGGAAGAATTATTAAACAATTATTTTATTTTACATTTCCCTCTGAAGTTAGCATCTCTAAAGTGTACGTACTTCTCGAACCGCAAATTTACTTGAAAACTCTTTTCGGAGTGCAAAAAAACATACACGTGCAGGGGTGGCTTGTATGAATCAAAAACTTAAACTTCTATTTCCTATACTATAGAGGCTTTAAAAACTTGAAAGTTCATTCGCTTCTAATGTCTACACGATTTACCCAGGTTCCTAAGTTTAGAACATCGTGTTAAGGAAACATAGTCTAGTCTGCACAAAGGCAAGCGAGCACAAAAGTATTCGCAGTTTGCGCAAAAATAACTCCGACCTGCATGAATTTGAAATGCCAATTTCCTCAGACACCTTGATTCTGAGATTTGTGTTGGGGAACCATATTTCAGTCGGAACAAAAATATCACCGACTTTCTTGTATTTGCAATGCCGATTTCTCCAACACTGCTTGGTTTTGAGGTCTGTGTTAGGGAACACATTTCGGTGAGAACAAAAGTCCCCATACTTTCATGTATTTGCAATGCCGATTTCCCCAAGGCTGCTTGGCTGTGTTGCGATAGAAGCGTAGAAATATTCCCTATCAATTGATGCAAACATCTTTCCGATCCAGTAAAAAAGTGTTCAGTTATAAGCATTCGGAATCTTTCATTTTTCCCTGCATGTTTCCCTGTGTATTAATTTTACCCCTCATATACTCCGGTTAGACGTAGTCCCACGTCAAAAACAGACCTAGAAGAAGAACATTTTTTCGATGATTACCCGCATGGACATATAGTGGGGAGAATATGGACAGGTTTTTAATATTTACGTATGTATATCATCGCAATGTCATGAAAGTAGGGGAACAAGGTTGAGAATTTATGAAAACTATTATAAACTATAATTTATAATTTCCCGAAACTTGACAACGGGCGGCGACAAACCAAGTAATCCGAATTAGCGCTACCGGCACCAAGCTAAGATTTGTTTACGAATCGTACGGACGTCAAAGTGTTAATGTGTCTGAAGGTATTTTACCTTTGATAGCATTTTTCAATAGCACTACCAAAGTTTGTTGACGCCATTAGGAGCACAACCCATTTTGCTCTACGAAATGTTTTGAAACATATGTCGTTGCTCGAACGGATTTTCGTAGAGAAATCTATTATCAGTTGTGTTGCAAAGGTTTCTACCCATCTGTTTGTTTGTGGTTCTGTACGAGTAATAACATGGATGGATGCTTGCGGGGCGTCACCGAGTGATAGAAACAAGGCGGAGAACAGTCTTGCAGCCTACGTAAGAGGTGTGAAATATAGCGCGCATCAAGGCAAGCGATTCCGGCGATTCCCGAGTGGTGTAATCTAGACCGAACACAGTCTCGAGAGGCTGCGTAAGAAAGATACACGATAGCGGGCATGAAGAGTGAAGTCAGCCTGCGTCTGATAGCGCATAATGGGCGCAGTTGCACCGAACGACACAGTGGATGCCAAGTATAGCATGTAATTTTGCTGAGAGATGCTGAAAAACTATAAACAAAGTTCAAAGTTCAATGAGTTCAATATTTCAGTTTCGCTGTGGAAAGCGAGCAATCAACAGTATATGTTAACCCTTTCATTACGGCAGTGTGCTCCGTCGAAGTGCTACCGTTGTACGGAGTACTGCGCCGAAAAGTATGCATATCTCGCTTGTATGTGATCATGTGCAGTATCACCCTGATGTCGTCTAAAGACGACGCTCGTACATACAGCTCATCGCGCGAATGTCGTCTATAGACAACGCTCGTAGCGAAAGGGTTAAAACGTTGAGTGCAAGTGTAAACGCTTGTCCATGGTGAGGGGGGAGGGGATTTTGATAATGTCCACGTGGACACGTTGAGTACTTTTTAAAGTAAAACAACCATGACCCATTTTAAACATTTTGCCCAAATTTTCTTGCAAATTACAGTGTCACAACATCATTTGTCTACAATACTTTTCCTAAAACATACATCGAATGTATTTTTCAGTGTTTATCTTTTTACTGAGAAATGTATGTAACCTGCCTTAACTACCGCAATAGGTCATTTGACCTTTGCAAACATTCATATGATATCAGAAAGATTTGTATGTGTGGTTGTGATACAAAACGATTGCATTACACATTTTTTGCTACTGCTTTATAAATTTTGTTGTATTTGTAATGAATAGTGAATGATCAGAATTAATTGTATTGCTGACTATCCAAGCGAGCTAACAGTAACCATTCCAAGCTGCAGTGCTATTTTACGTGTCAAAAATTGTAATTTCAATATTTTCAATTGTTATCCCAAAATGTCAAAATATACAGGAGAAATATGGTGTGCCACGTTTCTCAACAAAACTATATAAATCGAGCCATTTATTCACTAACTATTCATAAAGGGTCATTGTGGTGCACCCGTGGCCGAGTGGTTAGCGTCCCACACTATCATGCCGGGTGTTCGGGTTCGATTCCCGTTCTGGTTGGGGGATTTTTCGTCAAAGAAATTTCTTTCGACTTGCACTGTGGTCACGCGTATTCTAGAGCTTGCCCCTCGGAATACATTCAAGGCGTGTTATTTGGCTTAAGAAATCTCAACTAAGTATTAATAAATGACGCTAGTTAATGCATACGTTGAGACGGCAAAAGTTCCACAGGGAACGTTAACGCCATTTAAGAAGAAGATGCTTTAGATCTTACATAAGCCGTATGCCGAGTGACGTCAGGACTATACCACAACAGCTTTGGAGACACATCAAACTACATTTATCGTCCAATGAAGTTCCTCAGAACGTTTTCTACAAAGGCAGTACATCGTCATCATCAGTTGACTCAGCAAACTTATTCTCGTCCTTCTTTCGAAGTGTGTTAAGTAATAACTCACCACCTTTGTCTGAACGGTACTTGAGTAGTCTGCAGTCATATGACCTGAACTTGCGGCTTATTTCATTCACCGAAGAGGACGTCTACATGAAACTGAGCAGTCTCGAAGCCTCGATGGGAGCCGGACCGGATAAGTTGCAACCTTCTTCAATCAAGGCATGCAGCTCCTCGTTGGCTTTGCAGTCTACTTTGCTTTTCAACCGTTCGCTGAGAGAAGGGCAGTTTCCCGCATTATAGAAAACTGCATCAATAATCCCTATTCATAAATCAGGTGGCGTCCACGATGTGCAAAATTACAGTGGAATATCGATTCTGAGCTGCATGCCGGAAGTTTTTGAAAGTATGCTGCTGGATCTCATATACCCATCTGACCGCGCGGACGTCAAAGAGATAATTAGGAGGAGGCAGCGATTTTAACATGCGAAGATTTATTGAGGTATTAATATTCTTCGTTTATTGTGGTATTAATAAACGACATGATTGTGATTGTCTGTAAACGAACATTATTTCACAGAAAAAGTTACTGCAATGGAAAGGAATCACAATACCATAGCTATCCAAATAAAGCAACTTCATTATTTCGTGTGTATTTTACGGAATCACGGAATCGTGAGTATTTTCAACTTGTTTTTTTTTCGTTTCTTTCCCATAAATTTCATATTCAATGTAATCAATGACGATATAATTTTTTATCGATTTACATATACATAATCTACCATTCCAAACTGTTATGTGTCCCACTGATATTCATTAATTATTTTCAATTCGACAGTTGAATAACTTGCCAGAAGCTTATTGTCTTTTTTTGTTCGTTGTAAACCGTGCCCCTAGGCTCAGACCCTTCTACTTTTTTTACGCGGATTCTCCAATAATGCGGTTTTACGAATTAACGCGGTTTTTTAAGAGGTACGTATCCCCGCGTAAAAAAAGACCTGATGTATTTGTATCATGTTTCAACAATTTTTTTGTGTCAAAAAGTGTCAGAAAATTGACCTCTGGTCGAACAATGTATTTCCGTCTCAACAGATTATATATATTTTCAATAAAAAAATTGGATTAGTTTGTTACGTTACCTTGTTCTTAAAAATGGCATTGCGATTCCTGCTACTGTTGCTACCAATAACAAAATTACTTGCAAAGCAGTTAAAACCACATTAATTAATTTCACTATCACTGCCCTAGCATTTGAATTGTCTATTCCTTCCACGGTCACATATTGTTGTTGCGATAGATGTTCCATTTTGGAGATCTGGAAAAAAAATAACAATTATTGAAATGGTTTATTTAAAATATCAATAAAAAATATTAAATCGGTTATGTACATGTGAACATATACAGAAAAAATTAAAAATCTCAAAAAAATGATTGCATCAATTGATAGGAAATATTTCTACTCGTCCATCACAATTAATAAAATGTTATTTTTCATGAGATGAACAATTGAATAACTGTAAAATATCAAGCGTTCTCTAAACGGTTACGGTTTCCCCAACACAGACTTCAAAATCGATGTACCTGTGGAAATCCTCTTTGAAAATATACATTCAAGACGGGGATATTTTTGTTCCCACTGAGCTGTGTTTCCCTAACACGAACTTCAAAATTAATGTTCCTAGTTAAAACCAGGAACATTAATTGTTGTTGTTTGTTAAAATGTTCCGCCTTGTTAAAACATACAAGTCGGTAGTATTTTTGTTCCCACCGAGCTGTTTCCCTAACGCGGACTTCAAAATCAATGTGACAGGGGGGATCCGCTTGCCAACATATGCAAGTCGAGGATATTTTTCAGTGTTGAGAATTTTTGTATTCGCTTGTCGTTGTGCAGACCGGAATATGTTTCCCTGAAACGTACTTTTAAACAGAGAAGCCGGAGAAAATCGTCATTCCAGGTACTAGAGGTGAATGAATGAACTTTCGCGGTTCGAGAAATACGTAAACATGAGATGTGCAATAATTGCAGAGGGAAAAGTAAAATGCAATGAAACATACATTTCCACATTACTCGCGAATTATTTTTACGAAATTTGGCATGTGAAAGTTTTAGGGTGCAATAAATGATTCTATGGTGGTTAGATACTCCTACCCCTCTCTTAGGGGGGCTGCCATACAAATGAAACTCAAATTTCTACGTTACTCGAGAATCAATCAGCAAATGAAACCAAATTAGGCATGTGGAGGTTTTAGGGTGCAATAAATGTTTTTATGGTGGTTAGACTCTTCACCCCCTCTCTAAGAGGGGGCTGCCATACAAATGAAACACAAAGGGCCTGGCCGGGTAAGGGAGTGAAAAGTGCCCCCAAACCAAATCCATGGCAAATATTGTATAGGATATTAAATAAGAAATTTTGACGGTTTATTTGAACCCCTTTATGGTTTAACATAGGATCTATAGTGAAGAACGTACTTTTTCATTTATTTCACGTCAAAAGCTTCGAGATAAAGATTTGAAAGAAATACTGAATGTGCATCTTACTACAGTGTATCAAGAAAAATTATCAAAAAAAAAAAATCACCAGACATTGAAGTACTAAAAAAATATTGAAATTTTGATTTTTTTTTTGTGATTTAGAGATTCAGTACTACTCTAATTCATATTTAAACGTGATCTTATGCTTTTCTAAATATGTGTGATTTTTTCCGTGTTGCGCGGTTTTTATATTTCCAAAGAGTCTAGCTGAGTAAGAGGAGTAAGAAGTCCCCCAAACCAAATCACCAGCTGTGTGGAGAATATTGAATTGGGTACTGAATAAAACATTTGGTAGTTGAACCATATATTTTAGTCCTTCTATGGAACACCATAGGATCTATGGTGGAAAATGCACCGTTTCGTTTTTTTCACGCAATTCTCAATAGCTTTGAGACAAAAATATGCCATAAAGGCCATAAAGGCGAAAGCACTTTGAGCTCTATGGCCTATTGGTTACGAAGAAGAAAAAAAAGTATTCGATTCCTAACACGGTGCTAGAGGAGAGGATTGGTTTCTAAGTTTATTCACATTAAACCCTCAATAAATAGTGAATCGAGTGAAAAGGCAGTCAAACAGGGGAAAATATTTTGGCTAGTGGAAGAAATAAGGTGTAAACATAAAGCGCTATCTATTGTCGAAGAACAGCTGTATTCATTGCATCTACAGCTGTTAAAGCAAGTTGTTTACCACAGTGTTGTTGAGTGTTCATCAGCAAGGATGGAAAACAAGCATGATGAGATTTACGATTAATCGCAAACTGCACAGATCGTAATCAAACAAACTGCGACTAACTATTAATCCTCTCCCATCATAACCAAATGATTTTCTCTTGGTAACTCTGAGTTGACCAAAGCCACGATAGATACAATACGGTAGCGCGACTTATGAGAAAGGCATTCCAGCCATCTTGGATTTTGTATGTAAACAATCTGCAATATTTTGCAATATCTTTTTTTTCGCTCTTTGTGTTTTGTGTTTTGGTGGGAATAAGAGCATTGAAAAGTTGAAAAGTGAGTCTTTTACGGTTAAAGTTAGGTTTGTAATATACTCTATTTTATTATATGTTTCAGCTCAAGAGAATAAATCGACTTTCGATGTCGGTCGGTGATGGAGGTATTTTTCCCGCGTTTTGCAGTTAGAGACGTCGGTTAATTGTTCGATTGTAAGGTTTCTGGAATTTCAAGTTTTCCTATATCTAATATATTCTTTGTTTCTGTGTTCTTGGTCAACAAAAACGGGGGGAACTTAATTTTGGTTGCTGCCTGGGTAACGGCGTTTACATTTTCGACCGACGCGCCGAAATCGCCTACTTCGCTTTTGTTCGATGCGGTGTCACACTCGCAAAGGATCGGTTCAGTGCGAGCGCTTTTCACCGCACGAACAACGCGTGCATCATTAGATGACGCTTGCCTCGAAATTTTATTGCCCCTGGCAATGCGTTCGTTTTTTGCAGGGCTCGAGCCTTCCTCTTCTTCTTGCTCATCACACACTACGCGAAGCGTCCAATTTATGACGCGGAAAAAAACACACGATACGAATAACGCGAAAAACGAACAGAAAAACCAAACGACGATATCCAAGTTGGATTACCACTGGTGGGGTCCAATCTTAGATCGAAGCGAGAGCGAAAGCAAAGTGAACTGGATTGTTCAGCAGTCCGATGCCGAATGAAAGTTTGCCTCAGCGAGATCCACTGTTTATACTCTAGGCAAGTATTCCCCTTCATTCTTCTACTTTTTCTTTGTTCACGGAGACTTTAAATCCTATGATTTCCTCTCCGTTGGTCGTCGATAAGTTGCTCGTTATTGACAGCTCTTTTCGGGAAAGCACACAAATGGACAGAAGAAATGTATGGGAAAATGGAAACGCTTAATGTTTTCATAAATTTTAACCATTTACCAGGGGATTCTAATGTATAGCCTATTAATCAAATCTTACGGGATTTCCGATTCGTTTTGTATGTAAATCGCCAAAATCCGTTCGCGGCAAAAATAATTATTGACGTTAACTTTATTTCATAAAAACGTGACCTGTTTTCTGATTGATGAAATCACCTTAATGAAAGGCGTAGTTCTACGTCAAAATATTGATAGTTAACGAATTCGATCGAAGCTTCTTTTGGACTTATCATCTGATCACTCACCAATACTCCTGGAATACTTCATAGAAAAGGAAGTGAAGCAGACGTCATCTAATCTCACTAACTTTTCAACGAATTGGACAAAATATAAGGCATATATCTCCTCTAACATTCTCGATCTACCTCTGGATAACGAACATAATATCGAGGAAGCAGTTAATCAGCTCAGTGTACTCATGAAGAATGCTGCGAAGATAGCTACCCCACCTATGAAGCCTCAGAAACACAAAAAAAATAATACTGCCTCCCACATAAAAGCAGCAGTTGCAGAAAAGCGACGACTAAGACGAATCTGGCAAAATAAACGATCGCCAGAATCTAAAAACCAATTCAATATGGCACAACGTATATTAAGAAAGCTATTACAAGACGAGAAGAAGAAACATTCCATAATTACTTAACTGAATTATCGCCAAATCAAAATAATAATTACTCATTATAGAAGGCAACTGAGTACCTAAAATGACCTCAGTTACAGGACCCGCCGTTTAGAATGCCCTCTGGTAATTGGGCCAGAAGTGACGATGAAAAAGCAGCAACTTTTGCAAACCATCTTCAAAAAGTTTTCACTCCGAATCAATCCGGACCTAATCAAGAAACGCTCGAATTTTCTGGTGCTATAAACCAAAACAAAATGAAAATCAAACATCCGCTGGTGAGACATGTTATCAATAATCATATCAATGTGAAAAAATCACCCGGTATCGACCACATCAACCATATATGATCAAGGAACTACATATATGATCAAGGAACTACCTGACCTAGCAATTAAACATCTCACAAGAATTTTCAACGCAATGACCCATAAAGGATATTTCCCACAAGCATGGAAAATTACGACCATCATTATGATTGATTCCTAAGCCAGGGAAAGACGCACAGAAAGTGGAATCTTATATACCTATCAGCATCCTTCCAAACTTCTCAAAAGTGTTCGAAAAAATTATCCTGATAAAATCAGCGCCCGAGATTGAAAGATTAATCCCGAATCATCAATTCGGATTCCGAGCAAAACATGGCACTATTGAACAAGTGCACCGATTGATATAAGAAATTCGTAAAGTATATGAAGGCCGCGGATACTGCTCAGCGCTTTTTCTTGATGTAGCTCAAGCTTTCGATAAAGTCTGGACAGCTCTATAAAATTAAAAATATGCTACCACAAGTATATGAAATTATGCGTTCTTATCTACTGGGAAGAAAGTTTCATGTTCGGTATAACTTCTATCACCAGAGCAAGAAATTTATGCTGGCGTTCCTCAGGGCAGTGTTCTTGGACCAGTTCTCTATCTCATCTACACTCCCGCGATCTCCCGACCGCGCGTAACTTAATGACTACAACATTCGCAGATGACACAGCTATTCTCAGCAGTCACAAAAACAGAACGATTGCTTCACGGGATCTCCAGGAACACATAACGGTCGTGGAAAAGTGGCTTCAAAAATGGAGAATTAAAGTAAATGAAAATAAAATGTGTCCACGTTACGTTCACGCTTAATAAGAACACATGCCCACAAATCAAATTCAATAGATCTGCAGTACCTCAATCGAATGAAATTAAATATCTCGTCGTCTAACCTGGAAGAAACACATAGATGCGAAGGAAACGCAATCGCAAAACGGCAGCAGGTAGAAAAAGGAAAAAGTTTGTTTATACAGACTGCTATGGTGGCAAAACCAGCCACCGTAAAACACGGCGCTTTTCAGGGCCATTAAACCTTTTAAAGAAGAGTTATTAAAAGTTATTCACAATACCAATGCATTCTAAAGTGACTGAATATGATATATAATATGAACTGATTTATTTTGTTTATGCTTGTTTTTGAACTTATTGGTGGTTGGGGTCTTTTAAGTTGATCATTCAGTTTTCACAAACCCATGCATGGTTCCCGAATTGAAAGTGGCTTCAAATTACAACACATTGTATGCAGGATGGCATTCACGATTTTCTCGGTAGTATGAACTGCTTTCTTTGGTTGATAACTGATGTTGAAAATTGACTGAGGTTACATCTGCATTGTATAGAAACATAACTAAGGAGCAACATGATGAGCTATGTATTTCCTGCTGCTCTGTTCTTATTTTAAAGGACTCTAATCCGAAGGTCATCCGTCCCTGTATTCACTGTTGGTTTTTCAGAACGCTTATAGCTCATCTATTTCTCGACAGATCGTAAAGTTCGTCTCCATTTCATTTTTATTTACATTGTTTGTGGAGACTACAAATCTTACAATTCATTCGTTTCCGAAATCACAGTTTAAGATACGGTAATGTGCTCAGTAGTGAAATATATGATAGTGAATGAGCTGAGGACCACTATGCATTCCCTATCATAGCCATCATTTTGATTGTAAGATGTACATTGTACATTGTCGGTTTTTGAAATTCGATGATAAAATTTTTCCATACATTTATTGCCACCCTAATGTATATTACCCATTAGGAAAAAAATATAATATGTTCGTAGTTTCAAAAACGATATGTTGCTCTTTAAACAAAAATAATTCTATCGTTATTTAGTCAACATTTTTGCAACTTACCCTAGTTTGGCAGTTCTCCATTATTTCATAAACGTCTCTCAATCGTTCATCGCTCTGATATTGAACCTTTTCTTCTAGATCAGCAATCGCCTGTTTCAAATTTTCAATTTCATTCTGAAAGAAGAAGAAAATGTTATTGTTTTATACATACATATACAGCTATTCCATGTCAAACTGATATAATGGTTTTCAGATTTTCGTGAAAAGTGGTAATTTTGTTCTTTTTAATAAACATTGGACTCGATTTTTTAATTTTTTTTATTTCCATGGTGGTCCAAAAAATCAACTTTTCTTCTTTTTTCCAAACATGACTTTTTTTTAAAAAATAAACAACTTTTGAACTGCTACACTGATTTTGATGATGGACATATCGAATTAGGGGAGATGAACTGATCTTTTCAAAAATACTATCGCAAAAAAATGGATTTTGTTTTTTATAATTATTGAAATCTCTCTATAATCGTAAAAAAATACTATGATTTGCACTGATTAATTTATATATTGCCCGAAATTGACTAGGTTTTGGATTATTAGGCAGTCAACAAAGTGAAAATTCGGTATATTTTCACATTTTCTCTTATAAAGGCGAAAATGCAGGCTAGGTCGCTAAAATTGTAAATGGTGTTAATGGTGCCGAAACTAACAGTAAAATACGTGCAATTTTTTTTAATTTAAAATTATTTTTGATTTTTAATATATTTTTTTGAATTTTTAAAACATTATTTTTAAATTATTAATTCAACATTTGGGGTGCTATGTTCTGGGTAACCCAGGCTTGGGACGAGGTACTGGCTGATTCCATTGTCAAGTCATGGAAAATGCTGATGTCCCGTTATCGGTTGTAAAAGAACAATTTTTTTCTATTCTGCAGAAATTGATTGTCCAGGACAATACCGTGCACGCGGTACTCTGAGAACGCGATTTCCATATAAAGCGGTGATGAAATTGCGACAGCCATCCTATAACGCGGTACTCTTATAGCGCGGTTTCCGTTCAACCACGTCTTATCAGTTCTTTTCGTGCAACCAATGCATGATTTTAACTGAATTACATCGGTTTACAACATCGGTTTCAGGCAAGCTGGGTCAGAGGAGCGGTAGAAAACAGTACGGCAGAAAGCGGAAAAGGGTTTATCAGAAATGTTAAAGAGAAAGTAGTATTCAGCTGCTACTAGTATTTTATTCGAAGATAAACTGTAGCATACGCATTAGTCATCCGACTACCATTAGACTTTGTTGGACTTTTAACGCTCATATAATTTCTGTACGAAACCTGAACACCATACAACGAAATCAGTTCATTTCCTAGACATGTGGTTACTAACATTTTTCTGCTTCAACTGTGAGTCATGTTGATTATTTTCAATCATCATTTTAACGTCACACGTTGTTTTGAAGACAAACCACTACACACACTCAATCTATAACTATGTACATTTTATCTCTTAACTTTACGAAATAATACATGAATTATACAGAATTAAACCACTTAAATGTCTTCTGCCGTTTTCCTTCAAATTCCGTTTCAATGCTGTTGCTTACGCTTTGTTGTCTTGAATCGAACTATTTGCTGCTCTTGTAGAGCAGCATGCTATTTTTCTCTTTGCATTTCTCATGAAATGCACTTCAGGGCGTTACTTCAGTTTGCGATCAATCCTCTCTTCAGTGCGCTTGCGACTGAACATATATGAAGAAACCCTAGGTAAACACTGAAGAGTATTAATGAAAAAGCAAATGATTTGATAATTGAAATGATAGCTCTAGCGCTATCAAACCCAATTTTCCAAATTACAACATTAAACGAATTTAAAGAAGAATTTAAAGAAGCATGCAACGAACACCTTTGTTTTGTACAAATTGTACTATATCAACCAAAACGTAAAATTAATAATTCACGCGAAAGATAGAGATAATCAAAGAAAACCATGATTGGTGGAAACACTGGTATTAACAGATTATATCGAAAATTAAAAGCTTTTTGCAATTGGCCAAATATGAAGAAATCTATTGCAGATTATATTAGAAACTGCTTTAAGTGCAAGGAAAACAAACATAGAAGCAGAACTTTGGAATACTTAGTTCTCACACTCACACCACAAAAACCATTTACATCAATAGCAATGGATACTATTGGTCCTTTCACTAAATCAAATACATGCAACAGATACGCATTAACAATTCAATGTGATTTATCAAAATACATAATTATTAACCCGATACCAGATATACAAGCTGAAACAATAGCCAGAGCTTTTGTTGAGAACTGCAACAACATGGGTAGTTGTACAGCGAAAAATGATATCAATAGAAGGATGGCAGCGATTCGCATCACAAAAATGAAACGAAATGGAACGAAATCGTCATGACTCATATTCGTAATTTTCAATGACTCAATTTCTTCTATAGATTGAGAAGTAGAACCAATATGACTTAATTATGATAGTCTGCAAACGAACATTATTCCACCGAAAAAGCTACTTTTCAGGGCTACTATTTAGAGTTTCAAAAGAATTAAACTAACAGATTTCTGAACAATGAAAAGAATTACATTTAACCCTTTCGTTACGAGCGTCGTCTATAGACGACATCCGCGCGACGTACTGTGTGTACGAGTGTCGTCTATAGACGATATCCGCGCGACGAGCTGTGTGTACGAGCGTCGTCTTTAGATGACATGGAATTCATACTATTCTTCGATCACACCCAGGGCACGGCATAGTCATAGTCAACTGAGGATAGTCAGTCAGTAATGGCTTTTGGCTTCTTCACGCAGTTTCTCCGCCAAAACGACTGAACAGTCAGTCGGGCGTTTAGTCGCTATCTCCCTCTACCGACTCGACTGTATCATTTCATTCTTCCCAGACAAATTGTCCTCATTGCATTTTGAAGTGACTTCCCCCAAAACGAATTCGTTCCTCTTTTTTTCCCATGTATCTTTATGCATGCATCATTGTTTGAGTTCACCGTGGTTTGACAAACGGTACTGGTGAGCTAGATTTTTTTGTATCGATATAATATAGAACGATATAATGTATTTTCTGAGAAACTTGTCTGTGTTCTGTAACTCCCATTATGTTTTCAATAAAAACACGTATCGATAATGACAAGGTTTATCAGCAAGTCGTTGAAAAATTATATGTATATAACAGATTTTTGTACTCTTGGAATTATTGCTTGAAATTATAATCAATTGTTTGAAACTTACTATGCGAAGCAGTATGTCGTTGTTGATCTGGATATCACGTATAGCAGTTTCATATAGTTTTCAACAGAGTTTGATACTTTCTCACAGTTCCGAAATTGCTAATATACATACCGAACTTTTTATTTCTGATTTATATTTTACGCATATCATCAATAATAGTTTCAAGCTAATCGGGATCATCATCCTCGTCGTGATTTTCAGCAGATAAATCCCTGTTTTTCTAATTGACTTATTCGCCATTTTCAAGTAGTTTTTCAATTGTGTGTTTCATGTAGTTGACAAATTGTCAACTACATCAAACACACACACAAGCAGATCAACTTTTTTGGGTCTGGTTTGTCAAGTTGTGCCTTTCATCAAACTCTACCATGCCTAAGAGAAGTATTGGAAGGACTGGTTTTGTTCTAATACAATAAATAAGTATATGTCAACACATGCAACATAAAAGGGCTTGTCTTCATGTAGCATTTTTTTTACTTTATATGAAATACAATCGAAACACACGATGTTCGCAGTATTTTACGCAAAAATCTGGGCATTTATCATTGTGACAGTAATTTAACAGTGTTTGCCAAATGAATTCATGATACGTGTTTTACAATCAGCCACACTGATATACTACAGGTGCAGTCAATATTTTTCCGGTTTCCGGTTTGCAGTTGAAAAATTAAAGAAAAATGCCTTAATCAAACAACATAGCCCAATGATTGAAGTTATTATAATGATTTTCTGAGAAACCTATTTTGGTGGAGATAATTCAGGCCTGAAATCATTGTTAGGTAGATTAACTTGTATAAATGAAAGCTTGAACTAACAGTAATAGTTTAACCCTTTAGTTACGAGCGTCGTCTATAGACGACGTCCGCGCTACGTCATGAAAATCAGCCAGCGCGATGTGCATACTTTTCGGCGAGTGCTCCGTACAGGAGTAGCCCTTCGGCGGAGCACACTGCCGAAATGAAAGGGTTAAGTTTCATATTTTTACCTAATAAGATACGTAAAGTTTAATCAAAACGTTATGCCATCAAAAGTTTTTTAAACTTAAGCCTAGAAGTTTGCTTTAAATAAAATAAATGCGAAACCAGAAAAATGCTTCAATTCAATTCTCCTCCCGTGCAAGAGAGCACAAGCGCCTGTATTTAGTTAACATTTGTGAGTGGATGACGTCCACAAGTAGGTATCATAACAAATAAAAGAAAGAATAAGCTTAGAATTCTCAAGCTCCGAATGTCCGAATGGAAGTGAGTCAAGGCAATTCGCCTGGCACCGCAGTGTTGGGTTGTTGGGTGGAAGCACCGTTCATGAATGGGAAAACGAATGGAAGACATTGGGTCATAATCAGTCGAGTGTCGTCTTTAGACGACATGAGAGTGATACTACACATCGATCACACCAGCGCGATGTGCATACTTTTCGACGCAGTGTTCCGTACAGTGATAGTGCTCCGGCGGAGCACACTGCCGTATTGAAAGGGTTAAAAGCGTTTGAGAGCTGTAAAAAAGCGCTAGCAGAATCAACATTACTCTACTATCCTGATCCCGAGAAACCTTTGCTTACTCGTGGATGCTTCAAACATTGCAGTCGGAGCAGTTCTAGGCCACTAGGCTCCTACTCGGAGAAATTTTGATCGAGTCAACGCAACTATTCTACTTTTGGACGAGAGTTGATAGCCATGAGAATGGCCGTACGATACTTTGGACATCTATTGGAGAGGCGCCGATTTACGATATTCACCGATCATAATCCATGACATGACATGACTTCGAATTTTGCTTGTCGTTTACCCCACGAATAGAGAGCGTTGCAGTACATTTCTCAGTTCACCACCGATATCAAACACATTAGTGGGAGGCACAAAGTAGTTGCCGATACTCTGTCTAGAGTTTATACCATCAGCTCTCATTCGCCGATAGATTATCGAACCATTGCCCAACCATGGACCAAGATACAATGCAGAGCTACAGGTGTTACTCACGTCGACTAGCTCTTCTTTAAATCTGAAACAAGTTGCCTTGCAGTCATGTTCAAAACCCCTACACTGTCATGTCGCTGTGAATGGTTCCGCACGTCCGTATGTTCCAGAGCCACATCGTCGCCTGATTATGAAGCACTTCCATGACAACGCCCATACTGGCATACGAGCAACTCGTAAGTTTCTCTCAAGCAGATTCGTATGACAAAAAATCAACAGAGGTGTCACCGAGTTCGTGAGGAATTGTGTAGCATGTCAGAAAAAAAAGTTCAATGTAACATAACTGCGCCACTTGCTTCGTTTGGCTTGCCTAAGTGTCGCTTCAATCATATTCACATTAATTTAGTGGGCCCATTACCACCATCTAACGGTCACGTTTACCTTCTTACTATTGCAGATCGATTTACCTGATGGCCCGAAGCAATACCAAAGAGAACTTAAACTGTTCTACAGCTGAACTTGTGAACGCAAACTCCACGAGTACCAGGAGAATTTTTTAAAGTACCCACATTAAATGTAACTCGTGCAGAATTACGTCTGACCTTCGTCGTGTTATGGATCAGATTAGGCCGGTAGAAACCAAACATCACGTAAAAGAAAAAAAAATGTGAGCAAGAATTTGAAGGACTGTACACAGTTTTCGTTTTCGTACGACTGTGTTAAAAAATCCTCCTGCCATCGATCGTACAGACGAGTACATGGACGTTATGATCAACCAGAAGCAGCAATGCATATCTATTGACCAGATCAAGCCACCTTGACTTGTCGGAGGATAACATTGTGAACTGCCTGAAAGGTCAAAAAGTGACAGCGGTTAAAAGACGCAAAGGTCGGACCGGTTCAGACACGGTACAAAACACTACTGCGTTTATCCTGTTAATGAATGGTACATGTACACATGAATTCATTTACTTTGACTATCTGTAATGATTCAAATGTTGGGCGTACGGTCACTCAAAAAATAGGTGTATACAAAACATGTCAACCTGTGGGAATTGCTGCTTAAACTCCTGCTGCTGTGATTCCGGCAAAGTGTTCCGCATGTCAATGTTCCGTTTGCGAAACGAACGGAAGAGGGAAACGAATTCGCTTATCTAGCCTCACCCCTTTTTTTTCATTGGAAGTACCATGCGAGAGCTTGAAATAGTGCCTCGACGACCGTGAGGAGGGATTAGTCAACCATAATCGAGCAGCAAGTGCAAATGTACAAGTACAGAGCATGCAACAAGATACTACCTCGATCAAAAAATTCCCGGAATTACCACCGTGTGGCGCTCTCAGTTCCGTTATTATTCCGTTTTTATTTTATTATTTTTTGTAGGTTGGCACATCTGTCATTGAGATTCTATAAAATTTGTAGTGTGGTAGTTTTACATTTCTACATTTTTTTAGTTACGCTGTATTGAGTACATCTGCTATTGTACGTGCCTCGAATTTGTACAAGTCACAAAATTTGCAAAATCAATCGTTATTCGTGAACATTCGAAACGAATACAATTCAGCAACCACTGAATTCACCTGATTTGGCTCTCTTCCGATTCGAACGACTCAAGAATCCACGTTTCAGTACCCTAGATGAGATAATGGAAAAATCGAAGATGGTCCTATGGACATACCACAAATTGAATATAATAAATGTTTCGAGGATTGGATTAAGCTAAATATAAAAATATTTTAACTAATAAAATTTTTCAATTAATTTATAAAAAAAAATAATTAATTTAATAATATATTCATCATAATCAAACAAACAAATTAAACTAATAAAAACAACTTAGCTCAATTCTTTCCAAGTGTCAAAAATTTTTACACCCCCTAAATATAAATTTATTTTAACTAATAAAATTTTTCAATTAATTTATAAAAAAAAATAATTTATTTAATAATACATTCATCATAATCAAACAAACAAATTAAACTAATAAAAACAACTTAGCTCAATTCTTTCCAAGTGTCAAAAATTTTTACACCCCCTAAATATAAAAATATTTTAACTAATAAAATTTTTCAATTAATTTATAAAAAAAAATAATTAATTTAATAATACATTCATCATAAGGCATAAGTGCGTTGTAGTCGATGGAGAGTACATTTAAAGGTGGACAATATTGATATGATGTATAATCTTGTATTTTTCATTTCCGGAATAAATTTCGGGAACTTTTTGATCAAGCTGGTAAGTGAACACCAACAATAGAAGTAGCCAACACATCATCGCAAGAGTCACGATAGCATCAGTAGCAGAATTATTCAACAGGAAAAAATTACGCCATACCAGTGTATTTAATGTATTTTTTTAAATTTAATGTAACCTTTCAGTGAATTTGATCGATTAATAGAAAGATTGAATGAAATGTAAATAGTTTTAAAAAATCATATTTCCACTTTGCGCTGCTCTAAACTCTTTTTCAAAGCTCATCCTAAGGAGTTAGGCCTTTACAGCACTGAGCGGAGCCACATTAGCTCCCACCCATCCAATGAGGCGTGAAGAACACGAGGGTTTCTTCCACGCATCCGATGTCTCCAAGAGTGGAGCAACAAATTATACTAGCAACTTCTAGCAACAGCAGATGACCTCATTCGTGAGGAAAACAGAACTAAGCTACCAGTAACCAACGAAATAGCAGCGAGCAACACTCAACTTTTTACTTCCGTTTTACATAAGGATCTGGGGGGTCTCCGTAGCCACATTGATTGCGCGTTCGCCTAGTAAGCGATCGATCGTGAGTTCAAAACTGAGGGCACTCATTGACCATCTTTGTGTTGTTACAGAATAACTACGTCCACGCAACAATCATCATCCATCGATCCACGGTCGAAATAAGATCGATTCATCCATACAACTGCTCTTCTCTGCAAGACACATCGGGCTGCTGTTCTATAAATAACTCAACAATGATCAATCAACTGTCTCCGCTGTCCGGTCTAACTGTATAATGGAGGAACAGAAGGAAAACTCTTACGACTAAATGGCTACTGTGTAAATGTGTACCATGTGCAATGGTATAGAAGGAAACACTCTAACGCCGAAAATGGCTACTGTGTAATGTAATAATTATAGATATGATAAACATGTGACATGTGTAGTGACCCTTTTCACGCGTCCCATTAGAAATAATTTCAATAAGAAATGTAATGGAGAAGATTCCCACTGGAGACAGGGGAAAATCCAACCAAGGATCTTCCAATAGGATAATTGGAATTTTCTATACTAATGGAAAATTCCATACATACTGAAGGTAGCAAATAACATAATTTTAGTTTTGTGAGAGATGTACATCCTCAGTGAAGGATTAAGTTAAGAGAGAAAATAAAGTAGGGGCGTGCATCATCAGCCACGCAGGAGGACAGTCGTGCCTCCTGCGGAAAGAAAAGAAGAGTTTTATTCTTTTTAATGCGTAAAGAAAGTGCCCTAGACCGCTCGGGGCGTTGCACATGTACACAATTAAAATTCGGCTCTGCTACAGCTAAAATGCTAATGAGCTTAAAATAAACAAAAGGAAAAAAATACATAAGAATCCCATTTGATATCTATCATCTATTCGGTTTTTCACGAGGATTTTCCAATTAATGCGGTTTGTTACGCGAATTTTCCAATTAACGCGGTTTTTTTACGAGGTACGTATCTCCCGCGAGGTACGCAACCCGGGTGTACTACAAATGCAATGCCCTCAAATAAAAGAAAACCCGAATCCCTGCTTGCCGTCCGTCAGAAATCGCTGACAGTAAGCAAGCAGCCTTGTCTCTAGATACTCCTCGACCCAATCAGCGATCGGACTCTCCATACTCACTGCCGACTAATGGTAAGGCCAAATAGTATTTCGTTCAACTCCAACCTCACCTGTCGCTAGACACTACTCCACCAATCAGCTCTCCAGTAGGGATAATCGGGCCCCGTAAATCCTTATGCCAAGTTTGTTCGACTCCTGCTACCCTGTATCATCATCACCGAAGTATCCACCACCAAACCACCAAGTAGCGCAGAAGATTACAGTTAAACCGAACCGTTTTTCCCGTCATCGGGTCAAGTGTGCGAATGCTGGTTGAGACTTTTACTACCAGTTGCCGCGCACAGTTGTCTCATTCGACAACACCATCCATCGTTACCACTGCGGTCTTTCACGCTGCCGACACAACACCGTTGATGTCCCAATCCGCCAGAGATCCAGAGTGAAATATTCCATATTTGCGAAAACAACTTTGATCTTACGTGCCACGATTCCGGTGACCATCATCTGTATATACCTACTTAAGGCGTTAGAAGACTTGGAGGACCCGAAAATCATCTTGTGGGACTTCAACGCTTATCACCGCAACTGGGTGCGCCTCGTTGTTTCCCTAGCGACTCGCGAGCTTGATATGAGCACTACAACTAAATCAAAATTTAAAAATTTACCTCAAACTCTTGCAAGCAAGCACACCCCCAAGGTACCTTCTGCAAAGGGAACTACCAATAGATCGGCAGCTAGGAAATCCACACCAACTGCAGCACCCGCCGCAAAAGTTCCAGGGTTCCAGCGCCACATCTTAGTCTGGGTCTGGCTCCTTATCTAGCATAGGCAAGTCCAAACCCAGCACCTCATCTTCTTTTGACAGGAAAGGCCCACGACTTTTTCGTTTGTCCCAGATAAATCTGCGTGATGTGAGGGACTGCTTGCCCTCCATGTGGGGAATATTGTGGATGAAATGTGTCGTGACGAGAGCATTTGGAACGCAATTAACAACGCTATCACACAAATCATGTTTGAGTTGCGGCGGAGGCGGATGACTGACCAGCCAAATCGACGCTTCGTTTGGAGCGCTTCCCGATCGGTTATCGTGATCGCGAGGGTAACTGTGACGGGTTACACATCAAGTTGGAGGGCAATTCCTAATCAGTACACGTCTCGACGGGTGAACGGATACAGGCGCGGAAAACAGAGAACAAAATGCCTACGTAGCAACGTTACACTGTGATCACGCGTATTCTAGAGCTTGCCACTCAGAATGCATTCAAGGCGTGTTACTTGGCATAGAAATCTCAACTAAGTATTAATAAAAATGACGCAAGTAATACTACGTTGAGACGGCGAAGTTCCTCTAGGAACGTTAGTGCCATTGAAGAAGAAGAAGCAACGTCTGATCGTGGCCTGGATGGAGCAACACTGCGATAGTTTCGTGAGAGCGAGCATCAAGGAGGACGTCATCATCAATCGGATGTATACCCCACGAATAATATGCGTGTGTCATTGGCACGGCATGACAAAATTTTGTACCATTTGGTACGACACAGAGCTGTGCCATGGTACACTTGGCACGGTTTTCACAAATTGGCAAAGTTGGCACTTTGGCACAGCTGGCACTGCTGGCACAAATGGTACGAATTGGCGCAAATGGCATATTTGGCACGGTTGGCACATTTGGCACACTTAGTACTAATGGAATGTTTCAGTGCATAGATTCAAATCCTTATTCCTACTAAAAGGTTCTGTTGCTTGCCCTGTTTGTATGTTTGTCTGCAGGGGATCGGTTTAGTGCTGTTTTTTGAAAAGTATAAATAATAATTGTTTCCCATATATTTCACAGATTACTGTCTAGCGTACCGACAGACTATTTGGGCCCCTAAAGAAACACATCCGAATCGCGCTGGGCGACGAACTTAGCAATATTTTAATTTTAATAACTGACCCCCTTCTTGTCGACCCATTGATCTGAAATTTGGAGCACATCTTTATCTCTGCAATTATTATAAAACTGCGTATTCCATCATCTTGAGAACCCAAGCTGGCTACCGCTAAAAAACAACTCAACGGTCTGACTTGAACCTCTGGACTAAAAAGGTTAGTATCACGCAGTGGCGTCTCGTCCATATGTGCACCTCGTGCACTGCACAATCTAATATTTAAAAGGACAAAAAATATGAAACGCTCCTACTCTGCTATGCACGGACTAGAGCTCAAAAAAGAAACGTCTGGAAAGTATGAAAAACATACGGCTCTCACAGTCCACGCGCTGTATATTGGTTTCTATTTTGTACCATTTATTCTATGCTCTCCCCAGTCAGTGCACATCGATTAGTGCCCAAAAATTACGTATATCTACACACTGATTAATAAAATTGTGTTGAAGCTTCGGGTAACTAAACTGCCAATGTGTTGGCAACGATTTCGTGCAGTGGAATCTGTGCACAAGAGAAGAGAATGGTGGTTTGATTCAGATCTCCTCATCGATAGTCTCTCTCGATTCTTTCGCAACCCGAGTTTAGACATTCAGATCCACAATCGGCGCGCTTTGCGTAAGATGCTTTTATATAGGGGCTCTCTGAAAACTTGCTTGACGCAGATGATTTATGACGTCATCGACATCAGTCTCTGTGCACTTTTTCGGTGAACAGATGGAGCGGCGCTCACACCCTCTAGTAAATTGCCAATGTATTATCGTTTGTATCGTGCATATTTTGCTTTGTACGTGAGGAGATCCCCGCTTCAAATGGCGCACTCCAGATGACAAAATTTCATCCAGTTTTTTTTTCGGTGTGCCAATTGAGATTCGCGATAAATCATCACAAATCACAAATGTTGGGCAGTATTCGTCGATGAGTTTTTGAAAAGGCCGTTTGCGAAAAGAACTGTGGAAGAGAAATAACCTTTTGCGAAAATGGATTTTCCGCGGCCAGAACTGGACAAGTTAAAAACGACTTTTGCTAGAAACGGTCAAATAGTTACACGGAACTTTAATGATACAGCTCACGACGCGAAGTGGCTTTGTGGTTCAGGGACAAGAGTAAAGCTATTTTGATGGCCTTGTTTGCTGTTACAGAGCCCAGCATCAAACAGTGTAGAGATACTTTTATTTTTATTTTTTTTTTAATTTTTTATTAAAAAAGATACATTCATTTGACATAAGTCTTAATGAACTATACAGAGTAGAATATGCAGGTTTGAATCATCCATCTTTTGCTATAAATACTCATTCAGCTACCAAAGGGCACACCAACAACAGCATTACATGCCGCACGTTTGAGAAAACTTGCATTGAAGATGCGTTAGATTATGCTAATGAAATCGTAAGAAACAAGCATAATTCAATTGTGAAGAAAAACTTCAATTTCATCACCGTATCACCAGAAGAAATTTGATTAAAAAGATAATTTGTCCATGAAAACAAGGCTCTAATATTATGTTTGAGAAACATTCTATCGCACTCCATTACGCATCTAAACTTATGCAATGTAATATTGAATTTATATACAATCTACTACGCACGATTATGAAAAATAGCTCAAAATAAGAATTAGACTCAGAAATGTTTGGAATATGAAGAAACACGAGATAATTCAGTCAATCCACTAAAATTCTTAGATAAAAAAACAATATTTGAGCACTAATTAGCCCGTTTCTTTTGCAATGTTGAGCAGAAATTTATCAAATTTTGGGTTTCGCTGGTTCACCGTGTATGTGCACAATTAGTCAAATTACTCACGAGACGCCACTGGTATCAAGTAATTTAGATCTTTTCCTAATTAGTTGAGACGACCTATCCAGCGTTTAAAGATCCTCTCATGCGAAGTATGTTCGTTTTCGTGCTTGTGGTTCGCAGTTTCGTGCTTGTCCAAATACTTTATCGATGCAGCAACATGCGTTATTACCTCGCATATACAAAAGCCTAACGTACTCCATGAAGCCTCACTGTTGTTGAGTTGTCAAATTAGTGTCGCCTCTCAGATTACGATCTCTGAAGAGAGTTCTAACTTTTTAAAAATCATCAAGAAAATAATTGATTGATGTACTTGAAACACGTAATTGTCACTATTATTCGACCAGTATAAAATTATTTTCAATACATCTAAAAAAATCTCATTATAATAATGTAAAACCATTATCAGAAAAAAATCTGACCGAATTCCTTGTAGAATATTTCATACAAATATTCTTTCTACAAAAAAAAAGTAATATTAGTTCATTTTTTTTTATTTAAAAAGGTGTTCCGTCTGCTGGGAACTGTGGGGTGAACTGTATTTTGATATGTAGCTCCACTCATGGAGGCAACGGGTGCGTGGAAGTTCCTCACGCTTTATTTTGACGGGTGGGAGCCCCCGTGGCTCCGCTCCGTGCTGTGAAAGGCCTAACATTTTGGGATGTGCTTTGGAAAGGGTTTGAATAGTGCGAAGTGAAAACATGGTGGTTAATTACTATTCACACTTTGTACATAATTTTATCTATACTAAATCTTCCTATGTACATTATTCACACCATGCGATGTAAAAGCGCCACTAGTATGCGACAATATTTGTACACTTCCAATATTGTTGTTGTTCTTATGGCTACTTTTACCCTGGCTGATGAGATCGCACTCTTGCGAGGATGTCTCTTGCTGCTTGTGTTGTCGCACTTGCTCTGGAGTTGCACCTTTGCACTTTATGATAGCCGAAATGAAGACTGATCTTCGCGCGTTCGGGTGGCTTCTTTTACTCTCCCTCGGCTCGTGTCGAACGAGAAGGGGTGGTACTTGCGATTGCATGCGTTTTCCCCTTTCGTACGTTTCTCGGACAAAGGTGTTTATCTCTTCCTAGCACTGAACGCTTATTTTACTTCATGTACTCATGCACTCTCTCTTAGGGTGGGTTTAAACTAGTGATATATTGATGTGAAGAAATATGATGAGATTTATAGAAATCGCCTCAACCGTTTACACTAGCGTGAACTTCTATAATGAATATCTTCGGTGAATTTATTCACCTAAAGTAGAACTGCATCCAACTTTAGTGATTTCTCACCAGTGAGAAATTCACAAGCGTTTACATATGCTGAATTTATTCAAGTTATATATACCTCGAATAAGTGTATCATATTTATTCTCACCCGTTTACACCTATTTTCACGTGAATAAATCCATCTATAGCTATAGATCTCCCTAATGTAAACCCGCCATTAGCCGGATATTCAGCTATCTGGCCTCGAAGCTGGCCGCATATCCGTTATCCTGTATCCGGCCAAAATGCAGTCTGTTTCAACACTAGTTTTAATGCATTCACCATTGTAGCGTACCGCATACTTATCGGTATTCCTAATGCGCTCAGTAAAATGAGCAATCCCATAAGCCGTTATACGAATTAACGATGAAATGTATCGAAAGATAAATAATAAATTAGGGTCATAACAATTAGTGATCTGGAAGCTAATACACGTATATTTATTCTATAAATCTATATTCAAACTCCGAAGTATATCGTGAAGTGTGAAAACATAAAAACTGGCGACGAGGAAAAGTGTCTCTCATACGGAATAATCCCTGTAGCAATGAAATTTCAGAGTGAGCTGAGTAAGTAGATAGCAGAGTTTTTGTGGAGAGTGGTAAACTCTAGAAAACTTGTGCAAAGACAGTGTGCTTGAGTATTGTTGTAGAGGACAAAAAAAACCTTGAGCAAATAAGACCCACTGTTGCAAGCAATTGCGTAATACATATTTAGCGTCAAGTGAGACGTGTAGTTCAATAAGTGAAATTCGTTTCTATAGCCATATTTAAAACATAAGATTTATTTTGTTTAATTGTTTAACCCCTTCATTACGGCAGTGTGCTCCGCTGATGTGCTACCCCTGTACGGAGCACTGGTGTGATCGAAGAGCAGTATGAATTTCATGTCGTCTAAAGACGACGCTCGTACATACAGCTCGTCGCGCGGATGTCGTCTATAGACGACACTCGTACACACAGGACATCGCGCGGATGTCGTCTATAGACGACGTGCAAAAATGCATTGTTGAATGCAGATTTATTGGAATTTTACGATCCAAATAAGCCGCTAATTGTAGTCTCGGATGCTAGTTCTTACGGATTAGGTGGTGTTCTAGCCCATGAAGTTAATGAGATAGAAAACCCCATATGCTTCACATCATTTTCACTAAACTCTGCTCAAAAGCGTTACCCTATCCTTCATTTAGATGCATTAGCATTAGAAAGATTAAGAAATTCCACAAATTTCTTTCTGACCAAAAGTTTAACGTATACACCGACAGGGCCTGACAATTTCACTTCAATTAGCACATCGTCACTCAATAATGTGTCTATCGCTTCTCAGAACAGAACCAGAACCATGCAGGTATATATAGTTATAGTATAAACATCGTATAGTATGATTATCGCACCGGAATCCAGCCTGTAACATAAACACATATCATCGTATCCAGCCAGCAACGAGCGCGATCAGCATATTTACAATCGGCATAAACAACCGTTGAACGTGAACGTTCATGATCACGCCACGCGGACGAAATCAGCCGAGTAAGCAGTTCTACATATTAAATAGGCCCCGGACACCATTCTGGAGGAGAGTTGTGTTCTAATCTTGTAAGGAAAAGTCGGGTTTTTGTATTCGTTAGAGTTAAGTTGAACAGAATAAAGTGTTTTTTTTAAGAACTATTAGTGAATGATCCTTTAATTGGCGCAGCCGGTGCGGTGTAAAGGCGTAAAATAATAAATTACGACCAAAGTGAGACCGGAAGTAGCAGTTTCAAGGAATTGACGAAACCATCCGATGCAACTTGGAAAGTTAATCGGAGTTGTGATCACACCGCGCGACACTAGCCTGAGGGGACCGCTAGCACACCACGACGAAGCAAGGGTGAGTAATTCAATTTTTCTTTTCGTGTGTTCTAAGAGAGCGCGTTGAATAATTGAATCGCTCAAGTGCAAGTGAAACCGTTCTAAGAGAAGTTTCCTTGTCAGCAAAGTAGAAGCAGTTCTAAGAGAGGCTTCACTTTGTCGAAGTTATAAAAGTTCTAAGAGAGTTTATAACTTCTTGACTTTTACGAGTTCTAAGAGAACGTGAGGTCAACAAAACAATAATTCTTATATCTCCAGTTATCCTGATGTGCTCATATGCCGAAGGATAAATTTTGGAGGCAAACTAGACGCAGCTTTTGGAACAAAGATTCAAGCTCGTCGGAAAACTCATTATCGTCTCTCGATTCTGGTGAATATTCACACATTCCCATTGAACGAAGTAAGATAGACGAATTAACCAAAGCACTTCAACAAAAAGTGTCTGTGGAAAACGATCCAAATCAAAACGAAATGGAAGCACTAACTGCGCAAATGCAGCAAATTGCACAGCAACTTGCTGATATAAGCAGACGACAAACAGAGCAAGAAGCTAATTTTAATCAAATGCAATTTCATTACCAACCAGATGAAGAACATAATGTGAATAATATCGTTGGTGATATTCAAACTTTATCAAGAATTCCAGATCCAATTAAAGGAATTCCAAATTTCGACGGAAACAGAAAACAACTAAATGCTTGGATTAATACAGCTGAGACCACTTTACAAATATTTAGACCACTTGTTTCGAACGGTGTCTATCAAATTTATGTTCAAGCAGTCTTTAATAAAATTGAAGGTCGCGCAAAAGATATACTATGCCTTGCAGGAAATCCTTCAACATTTGATGAAGTTAAGACCATTTTGACTGAAGCTCTTGGCGACCGTCAAGAACTATCAACTTATAAAGCCCAGTTATGGTCACATAAACAAATTTCGGAAATGAGTATAAAAAAATATGCTAAAACCAAAGAAATTGTACAGAACATCAAAACAATTTCAAAACAGGATGCTACATTTAATGAACATTGGGAAGCAATTTCGAAATTTATTGATCAAGACGCTTTAGCCGCTTTTATTGCAGGACTAAGAGCGCCCTATCAAGGATATGCACAAGCATCGGGTCCAAGCGATCTCGAAGGTGCTTACGCATTCCTGTGTAAATTCCAGGCAACAGAGAAAATAGCTAGAACTCAGAATAATTTTGAAACCCTAACGCCAATCCCTATCGAAAATAATAACAAAATTTCAAAAACAGAAATAAATGATTTGATTAGAACTAACCACCTTCTACCATCAGAAAAATTAATTGATGTTATTTACAAAAACCAAGGAGTACTATTAAAAAAAAGGGGAAAAACTTTCATGTACAACGGTCAGAAAACATGAGATTCACACCACCAATGACACTCCAGTATACACTAAAAGTTATAGATATCCACACCATTTTAGGAAAGATGTACACGAACAGGTCAAAGAACTATTAGACAACGGCATAATTAAACCATTAAATAGTCCATATTCCTCTCCAATATGGGTTGTACCAAAGAAAGCTGACGCGTCAGGTAAAAAGAAAATACGTGTCGTCATAGACTATAGAAAGATTAATGAAAAAACTATTGACGATAAATTCCCCATGCCACAGATTGAAGATATTCTAGACAATCTTGGAAAATCAGTTTATTTTTCAACACTTGACCTTAAATCAGGGTTCCATCAAATTGAAATGGATCCCAAACAAGCAAAAACCGCGTTTTCGACAGACCAAGGACACTTTGAATTTACAAGGATGCCGTTCGGATTAAAAAATGCCCCCGGAACCTTACAACGTGCTATGAATAATATTCTTGGAGAATTAATTGGGAAAATTTGTCTGGACAATCACATGGAAAATCTGCAACGTGTTTTGATACGTTTAACCAATTTTAACTTTAAAATCCAGTTAGACAAATGCGAATTTTTAAAAAGAGAAACAGAATTTTTAGGGCACATTGTCTCTGGTGATGGTGTTAAACCAAATCCGGATAAAATTGAAAAAATACTTACATGGCCTCTACCAAAGACTCAAACTGAAATAAAACAATTTCTTGGTCTAATAGGATATTACAGGAGATTCATAAAAGACTTTTCCCGCATTGCAAGACCTGTGACAAAATATTTGAAAAAGGATATAAGCCTCGATACCCAGGACCCATCTTATCAAAAAGCATTCGATACATTAAAAGAAGTGATAAGAACAGATCAAATATTAGCTTATCTACAACTCGATCAACCTCACATTTTAACAACGGATGCATCAAACTATGCATTAGGGGCAGTACTTTCACAAATTCAAAATAGTCTCGAAAGACCAATAGCCTTCGCATCAAGAACTCTTAACGAAGCCGAAAGCAGATATGCTACCAATAAGAAAGAAGCCTTAGCAATAATATGGGCAACTCTACACGAACTGATGATTGCGCCGGCTAGTGACCATTCTATCCTGGATTCCTCGAGTCGAGAAAGACGCACCACGCTAGATATGGGGTGCAGACTAGGGAGCGTTGCTGATTAATGGTCAGCTGCATCCCAATAGGAAGTAGCCCGTGTCGGGCACACGTACAGAGCATCGAAGACTGCAACATAACAATTATGAGAACACTTGTAATACTAACCTCGAGTCAACCGCGAGTAATCGATTACATATTACTAACATAGTTGTAAGACAAAAGTTGTCAAAATATTGGACTCCCTGCCCCGTCAGGCTAACGCCACATGTGCCTTAATAAAAAATATATTTTGGGAAAAAAAATAATATGGGCAGTAAATAAATTCAAACCTTATTTGTATGGCTCCAAATTTACACTGGTTACAGATCACAAACCATTAATATTCATAAAATCTTCGGAGAAAAATTCTAAAATTCTTCGTTGGCGTTTGGATCTTGAAAATTAAGATTATGAGGTAAAATACAAAGAAGGGAAAGCAAACGTAGTTGCTGATGCCCTCAGCAGAAGACCTTTGGAAATAAAATGTAATGAAATCAATAATAACAGTATTTCTCATTTTTCAGGCACAGATGAAGAAGTGACAGAATCTTTAGCCAATAATCCTCCCATGTCGGAAGCCCAAGATGATCCAGTTGCATCACTTTCCACGGATTCCCAGACAGTCCATTCAGCGGAAGAATCTGACGATTATTTCATTCATTTTTCAGAACGACCAATCAATTATTTCAGAAATCAATTTATCTTCAAAATCTCTAATGTTGACACAAATATTCAAGAAACGCTTTTCCAAAAATTCAATCGGATGATAATTTGCAAACCTAATTTCGATAAAGATACAATCACTCATTACTTAAAAAATTTTCATACGGAAAACAAACATACGGAAAACAAACAGCAATAATGGCCCCTGAGAGTTTGCTTCAAACTATTCAAGAAACATTCAAAGAAAATTTTGGATTGAAAGGACATTTTGTGCTCACATATAATATGGTGGAAGATGTTCAAAATGAAAACCGACAAAATTTATTAATAGTTCAAGAACATACACGAGCCCATCGCGAAATCTCAGAAGTTGAAGCTAAACTAAAAAGAAGCTATTTTTTCCCTAATATGCATAACCAAATTAAAAATTACGTTAACACGTGCGATACATGTAATATTCACAAATACGAAAGGAAACCGTACAACATAAAGCTTACTCCACGGCCAATCACAGAGAAACCGTTTGATCGTGTCCATATGGATATTTTTATAATCGACAAATTCAGTTTTTTATCATTAATAGACTCTTTCTCGAAACATCTTCAAATGATAAATTTAAAATCAAAAAATTTATGCCATGTACAACAAGCATTAAGTAAATATTTTTCATCTTTTGGAATACCAAGATTAATAATAACTGATCACGAAAACACTTTTCGATCAATACAACTTAGGAATTATTTACTTTTACTCTTTAAACTTGGATCAAACATAGAATATGCTGCCTCATCAGACTCTAACGGACAGATAGAAAGAGTACATTCTACTATAATTGAAATATTTAACACAAACAAAGATAAGTTCAAAGGCATGAATGTGAGATCAATAATTAAATTACCAACTGATTTGTATAACGACACAATACACTCATCTACATCATTCTCTCCAAACGAATTAATTTTCAATCAAAGCAATATTGTAAACCCTGGTGAAATAATAGGGAATGCTCAAAAACTCTTTTTCGAAGCGAAATTAAAAATGAAAAACTCTCAAAAGCAACAAACAAATAGAAATGTATTACGAGAAACACCACCTGAAATTGAAGAATACCAAAATGTGTTTGTTAGACCTAATATAAGAACGAAGACACAACCTAGAGCTGTTAAAACTAGTGCTCATAATGTAACAGACAAAACAATTTAATCAAAAGACATAAAAATAAGATAAAACGATTGAAAAAAATCATAAGGCATTAGTAACATACTAACATTTGGTTTCATACTCTCTTTGTTGTTTCAGATGAAACTTATTTCAATAATAACTGCGCTTGCTATAATAGGAATTTATTGTCAAGAACTTGAAATCGAAGAACTGCACTACAACCCAGTATTACTAATGAAAACCGGTAATTGTAAAATACAAACCGGAAATATCAAAATGATACATAACATCAATCTCACTGATATAGAAACAACAATACATTTGTGGTTAGCAGCGCTTACAGTAAGATTGCTAATTCTAATCCACTAATAAATGTCTTAAGACACAAAGTAAAAGAATTACATACAAACTTGTATCAGATAAAACCCAACATAAACCGTAGAACTAAGCGATGGGATCAAATTGGAAGAATTTGGAGATGGATAGCCGGCAGCCCCGACGGAGACGACCTGCGCATTATCAACACTACAATGAATGAGGAATGAGGAGAATAATGAACAATTCAAAATCAACCTCCAAATGGGACAAAGAATTCAAATCCTTACCGCTACAGTTAACAAAATAGTAGAAAACTCTCACATCAACAACGTTTTTTCTGGATGAAATAGATACATTAATACTCATGATGAAGATTGACACAATCAATAAGGCTTTGCTCGATATACAAGATGCAATATTCTTCTCAAAAACGCAAACTGTTACAAGCAATCAAAGAGATCTCATTTATTCAAGAATCTCTGAAAAACCAAGGAATCACTATCGATCTTCCTGACGAAGCACTTAATTTGGTTACTCGGAAAATTGCAGTCAGTAGTGAAAACCTGTTATACATTCTACACATCCCGCAACTTCAACAAGACGAATCAACGACGATCCGGATTTTCCCGTTGAATATTAATAATACAATAATCAAAGATGCACCCTCATTTCTGATTAAATCAAAAAACGATTTATACACTACTAATCGACCGTATGAATATGTCCATCGGAACATTCACATAAAGAAATTTTCCGATGACTGCATTGAACCCCTTATATTTGGAATTCAACCACACTGTATCATGAAAAACGAAATTATCACAAGAGCAACGCTAATATCAGAAAATTCAATTCTGATATCAAACGCAAATAAACAAAATCTAAAATCAACTTGCGGTCCAGATAACAGAACATTAACAGGAAATTTCATCATAACATTTTCTAACTGCAGTGTAAACTTTCTCGAACAAGAGTATCTCTCCAAAGAAATAATAAGTAAACCAGAACTAATGCATGGAGCATTTCATAATCTCATAATCAATTCCGATTTAATTAAAGATTATAATGTAGAAATAATCCACAATAACACCATAGACAACAGGAAGAGGATTCAACATGTTTATCTAAAACAATATAGCCACGATTTGTGGAACTGGAGTCTATTTGGAGGAATATCAGCATCAACAATCATCATGATAGTAACTATTTTCCTTGTCATTCAACATCATGAGAAAATAATCAGAAAAATAACAAAACGACGAAAATCGAAAGACAGAATCCATCAAGTACACACCAAAGCAAATGCCGAGGACGTAATTTTTTCACCCCCCGGAGGAGTTATAGTATAAACATCGTATAGTATGATTATCGCACCGGAATCCAGCCTGTAACATAAACACATATCATCGTATCCAGCCAGCAACGAGCGCGATCAGCATATTTACAATCGGCATAAACAACCGTTGAACGTGAACGTTCATGATCACGCCACGCGGACGAAATCAGCCGAGTAAGCAGTTCTACATATTAAATAGGCCCCGGACACCATTCTGGAGGAGAGTTGTGTTCTAATCTTGTAAGGAAAAGTCGGGTTTTTGTATTCGTTAGAGTTAAGTTGTACAGAATAAAGTGTTTTTTTAAGAACTATTAGTGAATGATCCTTTAATTATATCTATTCTCTTTTCACGCACAATAAGAAAAATATCTCGTCTCTTTCGTACATATTCCTTTCATTTCACGTTGATTCTTTTCATTCTGCAAACAAAAGCGACGTTAGAAATCGTCACTTGGAAATTAATTTGAAGCATCCATGTTTTCTGGCAGTTTGTATAGAAATGAATGTTTCCTTGTTGCATTCGAAACTTATTCACTGAAACTAATGAAAACGGTGCAGTGAGGGTTGTGTAGTATGCCTGCAGGAGTAATTATTTACCGGCGCTAGTTGTCAGTGTGAAATTAGTGATGAAACGGATAGTAGTTTGGTCGGATACTGGATACCGGTCTGCTTCGAGTCCGGATAGCCGAGTATTCGACAGCCCGATGTTTGTGTTTGTGCACGTGTATTTGTGTGGGTGTTTGTGTATGTTCGCGCGTTTTTTGGGTGTTCGTGTGCGTGTGTGCGCGTGCGTTTGGGCCTGTTTTTTTTTGCTTGCATGCAGGTGTGCGCTTTTTTTATGCGCGGGCATATGTAGGCGTGTTTGCGCGCATTTGTGCGTGTTTGTGTGCGCGTGTGTACGTGCGTTTGCGCGTGTTTTTTTCTTGCTTGTGTGCAGGTGTGCGTACGTGTGCACGTATTTGTGCGTATTTGTGTGCGTTTGTGAACGTGTGTGCTTGATTCTTTCCATGCGTGCGTCTGTGCGTGTGCACGTTTGTGCGCGTGTATGTGCTTGTGTGTGCGCGTTTGTGCGCACCTGTGCGTTCATTTGTATGTTTGTGTGCGCTCGCGTTTTTGTGCACATGTTTGTGCATGTTTGCGCGTCTGTGTGCGTGTTTGTGCACCCAATGGTATGTGCGTGCGCGTGCTTCCGGCGTTGTGTATGCGTGTATGCGCTCGCAATTCTGCGTGGGCACGCAGAAAGCGCAGACCTAGTCGGAAATCGCGTTATTTCGAGCAAATCGTGTAAAAAAATCGCGTAATTTCAAGCAAATCGCATTAAAAAATCGCGTAATTTTGAGCGAATAGCGTAAAAAATATCACGCAAAAAACGCATAAAAAAGAATCCAGCGTACTTGCAAATAACATGCTTCTTCGTAACATGGAATACATGTTTGATACAGGAAATATAATAAAATGAAGACAACTCAAATCGGACTATTCTTTTCACCCTTAGAGAGGGTGAAAAACTCGAGAAAGGAATAGTCCGATCTGTGCCGTCTTTCATTTTATTACATTTTCTGTAACAATCATGTTTTCCAAATAACAGAGAAACATGTTATTTACAAGTGATTGAATAATTTTGAACACGGTCCGCGACGATCCATTTTGGTAAAATAAAAGTTACGTTTGAAAGCAGCAAGCATCCTCTAACATGCGAAATGAAAATAAATATAACCCGTTCAAGCAGTTTTAATCGTCAGTGAAAGCTTCTGCTTTTATACTTGTAAGAGAACGAAAGAGGAAAGGAACGAAACAAAAGAATCAATGTTACTGTATGCGTAAAAAATATTTCGTTTCCATTCACCCCGATACACTGAAATTAATCCATCGAAAATGACTGTAGTGAAAGTGAGAGTTGTATGAAAAAAATTCAATCACATTTATTAGCTTCGAAAATAACTAGCCCTGTACACCGATCACAAACCTTTGGTAGGAATATTTGGTAAATCTGGTAGCAATTCGTTGTTTGTAACTAGACTCCAGAGGTACATCATGGAATTGTCAATCTACGACTTTGAAATTGCTTAGAGAGCATCGACACACATGGGTAACGCTGATTTTTGTTCGCGTTTTCCATGAAAGCAAACAGTTCCTAAGAGTAACATAAAGTAACATAAACAGTTTGAATTTCACGGACGCCTTTCCTTTGGATTTTGCCTTGATATCTAGAGAATCTGAAAAAGATTTTTGTTTGGCAGAAGTGATTCACCTTTCAACTCAAGGGAGTTTGCATCATTTTTGGAAAAACACGGAGTGAAGGTAATGAAGAGTCCACCGTACAATCCAAGTAGCAACGGTCAAGCTGAACGCCTTGTGAGGGTTGTCAAAGATGCTTTGAAAAAGTATTTGTTGGATCCTCAGTTGCGACAATTAGATTTGAACAGCAAAATTATTTTTTTTTCTTAATAATTATCGCGGTCAAATTGCCACTGCAGATGGAGGTCCGCCGTCACATTAAGTTTTATTTCACAAACCCAAAATACTGCTTGATTTCGTGAATCCGAAAAAGGAATACAAACAGGTATCTCCTCCTAAACAAGATCCATTTAGTAAATTAGTCGCAGGAAATCTACTTTACTACAAAAATTATAAGAAGACTGATCCTCAAAGATGGATTGAGGCGAAATTTGTTAAACAAATATCTAAGAACATTTTTCAAATTTCCCTCCACAGAACGACTATCAGGCACACCGAAATAAATTAAAACTGGTTTATTCTCAGGTCCGAAGCTCTACAGTGCTACTTCCGGAAGTCAATCGGAGGAAACGCCGTCGGACAGAGTTAGGCGATTTTCACGGCTATACGGTATCCGATGCCGAAGAGGGGCCTTTCCTGGGTTTCCCAGAGGTGATGAATGATCTGAACACAACCAGAACGAAACAACAGGAAACGAGCGATAGCCTGATCATGACCATCATGAAGTTAGACGTAAATTTGAGCATACTGAGTTTGATGATAAACAAGCGCGCATCGCGTTAGATTTTAATTGAATTTTATGTGTAAATAATACATTCGAAAATGTAGCTAGCAAAATTTAAAAAGAATATTAGTTAAAGCTATTTTCGAATTGGAATTTTGTCATGTACTTGAGCAGGAAGAACTGTAGTGTACCGCATACTTATTGGTATTCCTAATGCGCTCGGTAAAATGAGCAATCCCATAAGCCGTTATACGAATTAACGATGAAATGTATCGGAAGATAAATAATAAATTAAGGTCATAACAATTAGTGATCTGGAAGCTAACGCGTATATTTATTCTATAAATATACATTCAAACTCCGAAGTATATCGTGAAGTGTGAAAACATAAAAACCATATAGCCCCCGAACCTGACATTAAGCGTGTGAAAATCGATTACTAGAGTTTTTCGCCAACAAAGACCAAGACTTCTATCTTCTTCTTTCTTTGTTTTTAAGAGGCTTTAAACTTTGCAGTTCATTCGCCTCCCAAGACTTCTATGAGAAAGGCATTATGAGGCTTCAAAACGGGAACAAATTCTACAACAATCGATTGTGTTCAAGAGCCTGCCGTTGCACAAAAACTATGAATTGCATTCAATATTACAAGTGATATAGCGTTGAGCAAGAGATGTTCTTTCAGGAACGTATAACCGTTTAAGAAAAGTGAGAAGAGAAAAAAAGCATGTGAAACCAGAAAATAAGAACACTTTTAGCCATTGCCGCATCTCCCCAATAATGGAATCTTAATCAAATAGTAATCTATGAAACGAAAAAGTATCCATATCAATACTTGCCTGATGCAGTTCTGTTAAATCGTTTAGTTGTTCCTCCAAACGCTCGGTACGATAGCGTTCCGTTTCCAGTGAAATAACCATTTCAGTGACGTCTTTTGGTAGAATCTGGAAAAAATGTATACGATCAATGATTTAAAAAATAATAATAATATTCAGTTAAAAACAAAAGAAAGAAAGAAATTTACTTTATTCATTTGAACAAAGAACACAAAATCGAATGTTGATTCATAATCTGAGAATCCGTACGCGTACTACGTGGCGACATTGACTGTCTTCAATTTTGAAGAATGTTCTTCTATACGTCCATACTAATTTCGTAAATGTTTGAAAATGGAGACTTTATCGTATTAGCTGGAATATCGGGAAGATCCTCTATTGAAGGTATTCATTAAAATTCTAGAAGATAATTAAGTAAGCTGAGAAAGACCCCCCCCCTACAATGAGACGACTCCATAATGGCTTGTCAAGCAAAAAAAGGATAAAAAACATGACATTTACATATGTAATTCGGATTTGTTTTTATTTGGGGCCGTCCATAAAGCACGTTTTCACTTTTTTGTGGTTATATGACACCCTCTTCTACGCAGTATTTTTTACATATTTTTCTATATAATTTTATGATCTTTGAGCACAAGCAAACTCCCTGGACATTGAAAAAGATCACATAGTTTATGAACGACCCCTCAAATCAAACAAATTCAGCTAAAAATATTAAATATTTTTTAGATTAGAAATTATACAGTTAACCCTTTCAATACGAAGCACTGCGCCGAAAAGTATGTACATCGCGCTGGTGGGATCGATGTGCAGTATGACTTTCATGTCATCTAAAGACGACGCTTGTACACACAGCTCATCGCGCGGATGTCGTCTATAGACGACACTCGTACACACAGGTCATCGCGCGGATGTCGTCTATAAACGACGCTCGTAACGAAAGGGTTAACGGAAAAAAAATAACAAATCAAAACAATTATCTTCTTCTTTTTCTTGATAACTGCTATAAGATTAATAACCGTTTCCTGATTCAACAATTATGTCCTTCAACAGAAATATTAATTCATCTAGAAGTTTTTTACAGTTACTTTTCTACTTTTCAAAATTTGTGTTTACTATTGGATCTTTGGAGGTGAGAAAATGATTGACTACCACGATTAGTATTTTCTCGGCCATTTTTATGAGTGAAAATTGGAATTCATTATACTTATCAGCAGGAAAAATCTGTTTCACTACTGTTTTCATTTCGTCTTGTGATTTTCAATACTTAATTGTTTCATAGATTGGTTGTCTTTCTAGCCCAGTTCTTTTGGTTAAAAGAAGATATTAAAATACATGTATCAAATCATAAATGAACAACTTACTCGACGTTGATTTGTGTGGTACCGCTGAATTCCTTAATAAAACTCAACGAAATTATGAATTTGTTTTTATAAATAAAACTGACAATAACAGTCGATTTTTTTAATGTTTTCCGATTTTCACATTTTTATCGTGTAAATTATATCTTACCGACATAATGTTGGTGTGATATTATGAACTTATCATCCGCGAACGAGTTATTTGCGGAGTTAAGTTGAATCTGTGCTCTAGAGTCGCGAAATCTCTTATTTAGTGGATTCAAATCTGCACTGTTATAAGCGAACGACTCTGCCATTATTTTTCTCGAGGATAAAAGTTCTCGTTTATACTCTCCTCGCCTGTTTGCAATTTTGAGCTTGAGCTTGAGCTTGGGTTGACTGTACAATTCGTAGTTGCTCTCTGTGATTGACCTGGACCTGTGTAGCATACGCATTAGTCATCCGACTACCATTAGACTTCATTGGACTTTTGACGTTCATATAATTTCTGTACGAAACCTAGGCACCCCATACAACGAAATCAGTTCATTTCCTAGATATGCGCTTACTAACATTTTTCTGATTCAATCGATACACTGATTAAGGCGGAACAATGACTGTGAGTCATGTTGATTATTTTCAAGCATCATTTCAAACCTGACGCATAATTTCAGCGCAGCGCGCAGCATAATAAACTGACCTACTTTATAACCATACGCGATTGTGATAAACTGACCCACTTTACGACCGTGCGCGTATACTCGAATAAACACAACAGCGCGCGTCAAACAAACCAAACTTCTATGTTATGTTTATGTTCATTTCCTTTACTAACATAAGATAACAATGTAACACAACTGACAATGTAAACCACAAGAATTGATAAATTTTTGTGATTTCAATAAACAGAGTTACTCAGTTGAGTTCTGAACATAGACACGGAATGTCTAATTCCTGATGACAATCCTCGCGTGGCAAACCGATGCCTTTTTGCCGACCGTGAACACTCTGCCTGACGGAACAGGCAGGGCGGAACCGTAGTATTAACACAGTTAAACACAGTGACATAACCGTAGTGCGAATCAACCTCAATCAATTAAGTGACACAGAGTGGAGAAACAACGGATGGAAAAGCTCATTTGGGCGACCCACAACGGCTGCAGTCGTGTGTTGAGAAGTTCGGTATATAGGTTAATCCCAGGAAAAAAGTGTAAACAGCTATGTTTGCCTGAATGCTTACTTAGAAGAAAGCATAGTGAAGGATAGAGTCAGCAGTGCCTTCTGAACACATCATATAACATACGCGAAAAGTGTGAAAATGTGAGCGAATTTCACTGGCACTGAAACAGTTAACTTTTACCCAAATCAAATGTGAAACGTGAAAATCGAAGTGAACTTTCCGGTGTTACAAAAAACAAAAACATCATAATGTTGCGCGAAATAAGTGTTAACTTACGCTGATGACGCTACTGTTAGTTAAAGCGAATAGAGATGCGAAATAATGTCGAACATGTTGGGTTTCAATCGTGTGAAGTGAAAGGCAGGTTGCATTGTCATAAATGATTTAAAACGAACGAAACACATGAAAAAGAGAGTTTATTAGATAGGTTTATTAGAAATTCAAAACAAAACATTTTTTTAAATAGGAATTATTTAACGTCTCTCGAACGGGCTCAAGTAGCAAATTTTTTTCCCCCTTTCGGAAAATATAACGAAAGATGGACAACGCAGAAAATCAAAAATTGTTAAAAGAAGTGGAACAAAAAAAAGGTACAGGACCTTTTGCCCCACTGAAGCAAGACGATTTCTCGAAAACATTAGAGGTGATAATAGAAAGAATTAAACAACTACCAGAGGATGACCCATTAACATGGTATGTAAATAAAAGTTATTGAGAGAATATATTTAAACCAATGTGCCACGAAAAATGAGCTTCTTCAATTAAAAAAAAAACAAAATACGGGGGATCCCCAAGTAAATATAACCACCTGGAACACCAAGCTGATTTACATGAGAACCAGCAATGGTTGCTTTGTATAATTTTAGCAGTAGTAGTAGTATTGGCATTTGCCAAGTTATATAAAGCATACAGAGCGTGTGCTAAAAACGAAGCGTACGAGCGGCACGTTCGGTAGCTGCGATACAAAATGTATAAAAACTATTTTTTATAAAATAAAACACAAAATTACGTTGCAGACAAATTGTTATTATTAATGAAAAGAAATCTGACAAATGAATGGATGAACTAAGAAATTGAAGGAATCAATGTGACTTAAGGAAGAAGTCGAAAGATCGAATTTACAATCGATCAAATACACAGAAAAAATTTAGAGAGACAAAAGCGGCTCATGACCGCATAATTAATATTCTTGCAGTATTGGAAGATGATATCTTCCAAGTTTAAATTGAAAAACATCGCAAAACCAGCAATTCTAGTGAAGCGATTAACAAGAAAAATATACCCGAAAAAGTCGAATCAAATATAACCGAAGAGGTAATTACACCCAAAAAGTTTGAGCTAAATATAACAGAAAAGGCCGGAAGCATTAACACAATAGAAATTATAAAAACAGTCAGTGCATGATGCTATCATATGATGGATCAGCCGATAAACAAGAGAGTGTCCAAGACGCTCTCGACGTAATTGAAACATTAATAACAGATTCCAATAGAGCTACTGTTATCAACGTAATACTAACTAAATTCACGGGAAGAGCGAGAAATGCGTTCGCTCAAAAACCTGAGACCGTTGAAATAATAAATACAAAACTAAAACAAATCGTTACTCCGATGCCACCGGAGACAATTTTAGCAAAATTATCGTTGTGTAAACAAAAAACCGACGTAGCATCATTTACTAGTGAAATAGAAATGCTTGCATCCCAACATGAAACAGCATATATATCCAAGAAAATACCAAATGAGGTAGCTAAATAACTAACAACAAAAGAAGCCGTAAAACATATGGCTTCAGATCTGAAAAACAGCTAAACAGCACTTATATTGAGAGCTGGTACATTCAATCAGCTAACTGGTGATATTAATAAAGTATTGGAAGTTGATTCCGTAAACAAGCCAAGCGTGCTCCTCACGCGGGCTCGGCAAAATAATCAAACTAGGTCACCAAGAATTGACGAACAATGGAGAAGCAGAAACGGGAATAATCGATTAGATAATCGTCAACCCAATAATCGCTTCAGTAACAGAAGTGCTAATCAGGCTCGCGGCGATACCAATTCGATCGCCCCGACTACCGAAGAAATCAAAATCAGCAATATGATGGGTACGGTCAACGTAGCAACCGCTACAACGAACACAATAACAGAAATGTAAACTATTTCAATGCAAATCGTGGACCGAGAAATGTTTATACAACGGAAAACCACGAAAACCCACTGGCCGCTCCCCATGCCAGTTGTGTCTCGCAAAACAACAACAGAGGGGAACCACAACAACCGAATCATGGTCAAGTGCAGCAAAGTCAACACCTGATCAGATGTTGAATGTATATAATTGCAATATAAATTACTCAAGTTTGTCACAGTAAGACTAGAAATGTGCGAGAAACCTGTCATATTAATTGTTGACACAGGTGCAGACATTTCAATGATTAAATAAAATACAATGAGACCAAATGTAAATATTTTAACCAACCAAAATTGTATAATGAAAAGAGTTACTGATGGAAAACTAAAAACCATTGGTTGTACATACACTAATATAATATTAAATAATTTTGAAATAGCGCATAAATTTCAAGCGGTTACAAGAGAATTACCAATTTTCACAGATGGAATCCTTGGTCGTGATTTTTTAATAAACTATGAATGTAATATTAGGCTGTTAAAAAAGTCCTGCGGTAATTCCGCGAGGTGTCGTTGTAAGCGCGTAGTTCTAGTTGTATTCATTGTATCGAGTCGTAATATATAGTCCTTGACAGTGTTAAGTCGTTCGTGAGTTATAGTGTCGCAAATATGGAGCAAAATAAAGAGAAAATCCGACATATTTTACAGTACTACTATGACAAAGGCAAAAATGCATCTCAAGCTGCCAATAAAATTTGTGCAGTTTATGGACCCGATACAGTTTCCATTTCCACCGCACAACGATGGTTTCAACGTTTTCGTTCTGGTGTAGAGGTCGTCGAAAATGCGCCACGCTCCGGAAGGCCTGTCGTCGAAAATTGCGACAAAATCGCTGAATTAGCCGAGAAAGACCGGTATAGTAGCAGCCGTAGCATCGGCCAAGAGCTGAAGGTAGCACTCATGAAGAAGAGGCCATCTTTGATAAACAGACGCCGCATTGTCTTCCATCAGGACAACGCCAGGCCACACACTTCTTTGGTGACGCGCCAGAAGCTCCGGGAGCTCGGATGGGAGGTTCTTTTGCATCCGCCGTATAGTCCGGACCTTGCACCAAGTGACTACCACCTGTTTTTGTCCATGGCGAACGAGCTAGGTAGTCAGAAGTTATCCACAAAAGAGGCCTGTGGAAATTGGCTATCCGAGTTTTTTTGCCAATAAGGAAGCGAGCTTCTATGACAGGGGTATTATGAAGTTGGCATCTCGTTGGGAACAAGTCATCGAACAAAACGGCGCATATTTGACTTAAAACAGATGATTGTAACTAATTTTATGAACAAATGAAAATTCAAAAAAAATACCGCAGGACTTTTTTGACAGCCTAATATATGTTTAAAAACTTGGCTACTGTCCTCGAACTAAATTATGAAAAAATCGAAATACCTATTTAAGATAAGTACCAAGAAAATATAATAATACCACCACGGTGCCAAATAATAAAAAACATTAATTTAGTAAATATTACGGAAGATCAAGGCAGACAATCGGATATCCCCGTCCGGGATATCTTAGGTAGCCGTGATCCTGATCTTCTGCTTCATCTATACCTGTTCCTCAGAAATGCCGATGTCAACGTTTAATGATGTTTCCTTCGTTGTGTCCCCTCCTATCCAAACGATAAACTTTTACTTAGTCGCGGCAATACATACACACTCTCTTTACAGATGCACGGGCCGAAGGTTGTGCAGTCCACTGATCATTCAACAAGAGCCAAAGGTTGTACCGCTCATGACAACTCTACACGAGCTGATGATTGCGCCGGTTAATGACCATTCTATCCTGGATTCCTCGAGTCGAGAAAGACGCACCACGCTAGATATGGGGTACAGACTAGGGGGGCGTTGCTGATTAATGGTCAGCTGCATCCCAATAGGAAGAGTCCAGTGTCGGGCACACGTACAGAGCATCGAAGACTACAACATACCAATTATGAGAACACTTGTAATACTACCTCGAGCCAACCGCGAGTAATCGGTTACATATTACTAACATAGTTGTAAGACAAAAATTGTCAAAATATTGGACTCCCGGTTCCGTCAGGCTAACGCCACATGTGCCTTAATAAAATATATATTTTGGAAAAAAAAATTACGGAAGACAGCGTAATAACCAGGTAAAACCGGGAGTGTTTTATTCTAACGCATTAATAAGCAAAGATGCACAATATATTAATATTATGAATGTGAATGACAATTATGAGAAGATTTCAATCAATGATATGACATCCTATATCAGAATTTCATCTGCAAGTAAGTTTGATATGATGGAAATAAATAAGAATCCAAGCAACGAATTAATAAATTACATAAAGAAATCAAGATACAAACGGTACCGGCAGAAGCCGAAACGAAACTATTGAAACTATGTGAATCTTTTCATGATATTTTTTCGTTAGAAAACGACTCGTTAACAACTAATAATTTCTATAAACAGGAAATTCAAATGCAAGATAATAATCCTGTGTACATTAAAAATTATCGTACTCCTGAAACTCATAAAAAAGAAGTTGACAGACAAATCAAGAAAATGCTTAGTGAAAAAATTATTCAACATTCTGTATCCCCATGGTAATGGTAATGGTATTTTATAGAGACTTTAAACTTGTTCAGTTCATTCGTCTCTAGCCTTGAGAAAGGCCCTTTGAAAACACTACTCTATTTTACTCCAGCGCTACCACCTCCGCCCTCTTGCCTTGAGAAAGGCACTCGATCCCTCGCCGTCCAGCCCGTCCAGCAACGATGTTGTCCAGTCGGTGTCCACACAAAGAATGATGAGTATCCCCTATAATTCATCCATACTTTTAGTTCCGAAAAAGCAAATCACAATCACAGATCCTTCTAAATATTCAGTAATCGATATACAATATCCAATGCCAACGAACGCTGATGATGTACGACGTTTTGTAGCGTTTTGTAACTACTATCGACGCTTTATACAAAATTTTGCTCAAATAGCACAACCTTTGAATAAATTATTTAGAAAGAATGTTAAGTTTAATTGGTCAAGAAGCATTCAGCACTTTGAAAAACAAACTCTTATCCCCACAAATTCTTCAATTCCCTAATTACACCAGAAATTTTATACTAATTACTGACGCATGAAAAATCCATCTTCAAAGTTAACTTGAATGAGATTGGATTTGGAAGAATTTAATTTTAAAGTTCAGTATGTAAAAGGAAAAGTAAATGTAGGAGCGGATGCGCTTTCAAGAATTAAACTAAACTCAGAAATACTGTCAGATTTATCAGTATTGAAAGTTACAACAAGAGCAGGAAGCAGAGAGAAAGAGCAACGAGTTGAGCAACAAAAAACACAAGTGATATAGAGCCTGAGCCTGAAAATATTTCAATCACTCAATATAAATGAAGTATATAACTTACCGAAGTTAAAGATTGAAAAGATTTCTATAAATAAATCGAATAACATACATACGAAATAATGAAAAAAAAAATGAAACAAGGATCTTACTCGAGCGTCAAGAATCCAAATGAAAAATGATGAAATAAGAAAGCCATTTGTGCCAATGAGAAGGAATGAAATAAAAGAAACCCTAGGTAAACTACTGAAGAGTATTGATGAAAAAGCAAATGATTTGAAGATTGAAAACATAGCTCTCGCGCTATCAAACCCAATTTTCCAAATTACAACATTAAACGAATTTAAAGAAGCATGCAACGAACACCTTTGTTTTGTACAAATTGTACTTTATCAACCAAAACGTGAAATTAATAATTCACGCGAAATTATAGAGATAATCAAAGAAACCATGATTCCGCAATTGGTGGACACACAGGTATTAACAGATATCGAAAATTAGAAGCTATTTACAATTGGCCAAATATGAAGAAATCTATTGCAAGGAAAACAAACATACAAGCAGAACTTTGGAAAACTGTTACACCCACACCACAAAAACCATTTACATAAATAGCTATGGATACTATTGGTCCTTTCACCAAATCAAATACAGGCAACAGATACGCATTAACAATTCAATGTGATTTATCAAAATACATAATTATTAAACCGATACCAGATAAACAAGCTAAAACATCAGCCAGAGTTTTTGTTGAGAACTGCATTTAGGTATATGGTACCCCATCCCTCATTAGAACGGATCAAGGAACAGAATATAGGAATGAAGTTTTCAACAGAATTAATGACATGCTTCAGATAACATATAAATTTTCAACCCCTTATCATCCAGAAACCGTTGGTGGTTTGGAGAGAAACCATCGTTGTTTAAATGAATTTGTAAGACAATTTGTCAACAAATCTCTAAGCTATTGGGATTTGAACTTATCTTTGGACATATTGCAAATTTACCACAATGTTTGAAAAACCCGAAAGAAATTGAACCAATCTATAATTATGAACAGTACTAAACAAACAAAATCAAAATAAATCTGACGCATAAGTGCAGCGCAGCGCGCAGCATAATAAACTGATCCACTTTATAACCATACGCGATTGTAATAAACTGACCCACTTTATGACCGTGCGCGTATACTCGAATAAACACAACAGCGCGCGTCAAACAAACCAAACTTCTATGTTATGTTTATGTTTATTTCCTTTACTAACATAGGATAAAGAACTGACAATGTAAACCACAAGAATTGATAAATTTTTGTGATTTCAATAAACAGAGTTACTCAGTTGAGTTCTGAACATAGACACGGAATGTCTAATTCCTGATGACAATCCTCGCGTGGCAAACCGATGCCTTTTTGTCCGCCACTCCTGGAGTACTTTCTTTCAAAAAAATGTCAAAAAAAACATATTGAGGCCAAGCCAAGCTTTGAAAAGTCAATTAAAAAATTGGATTTGATGATATTGATGATTGTTCTATCAGGAAAAAAATATTGATTTTTTTTTCCTCTACACTCTGGAAATGTGTACGTTATATCGAGGGTACGTTATAACGAGGGTACGTTATATCGAAGTTTCCCTGTACATACTTTTCGGTGCAGTGCTCCGTAAAGGGGTAGCACTTCGGCGGAGCACACTGTAATGAAAGGGTTAATAGCTGTTGTTCGAAATTTATCAAATAGAACTGCTATGTACGTTAAGTGGAAAAAGGAGGAACAAGTATATAATTCATAGGAGGAGAAGAACTAAATAAATTGCCCTTCTGGTAGTGATCACCAAGATTGTGAGCTCATTGAAATTAAAAGAATTTTGAAATACAGGGTAACTTCGATATAACGTACATTTTGCTTTCAAAATTGTACGTTGTATCGAAATGTACGTTATATCGAAGCATAATAAAGAACTCTGAAACGTAGCTTATATTACTTCATTGTGTTACTGTTTGAGTAAGGTTGATGAATAAAATCAATAAGAAGACGAAGCCAACTTTTCTCATGATGTTTCCCTTTGTTCAGTTGATTGAAGTTAGATTCATTTAGAATCCGGAATCACAAAACAGTAGTATTCCGGGATTGATTAATGTTACAACACAATCTTTAGTATCAAAATACAGATAATTTATTGTTCTTTCAGAAAAAAAAATTAAAAAAATTTTTTTTTGGGACCTCAATCATGTGTACGTTATATCGAGGTAAAATGTACGTTATATCGAGGGTACGTTATAACGAGGGTACGTTATATCGAAGTTTACCTGTATAATAAAATTAAAATTTATAGCTGAAAGTACATCAATAAAATCGTTTGTGCTAAACGGACTAGGTTTTTATTTTTCGAAATCTTTAGAATCTTGAAATCGTTAGGATTGGTAAGAAGGGTGCCAAGGGAAAAAATCGACCCTAAAATTCCAAAAAGTTACGTGATAAAAAATGATCACCACCTCGAAGAAATACCCTATACCGAATTTTAGCTTAATCGGACTTAAAAGAGAGTGGCGCACGAAAATCGAGGTTTTTAAAAAAAAAATGATGCCAAATGTCTTAAAATTGCATTACTTGTCGAGATTTACAGTTATCTCGATTTTTTTTCGTAAAAAGGAAATGTTTTTTTGGCACTTTTGGGTCGTTTTTTTGCCGGAAAAATCGATTTTTGAAAAAAAATTGTTTTGATATAACCGTAAATCTCGACGTGTCATGAAATCTTAAGTCATTTGGCTCCAATTCTTTTTTAAACCTTGATTTCCGGTGATTTACCGTTTTTCAAAAAACTCAAATTTTAACCTTTGTGACACCAGTAAATGAAGCCCGACTGAACTAGTATAGTAGACGAGTAGACGACACTCGTACACACAGGACGTCGCACGGATGTCGTCTATAGACGACGCTTGTAACGAAAGGGTTCAAAAAATAAATTTTGAGTATTGTTAAGTCGTCTATGTCGTCGTCGTCTATAGACGACGCTTGTAACGAAAGGGTTCAAAAAATAAATTTTGAGTATTGTTAAGGTATTCTTTAAATTATTAAACATCACATTTAGTACAGGACCTAACCTACCTCTAAGTTTTCCAGCTTTCTTTTCATTCTTTCATAGTCTTCTCTAACCTCATTTATTGCTTTATAATTTGAACAATGGCGACTGCTCATTATGCGATGTTTACCTGAACTGAAAAAAAGAACAATGTAAAAAAAATTTATTATGAACGAAATATAGCTCACCTTAATGGAATACTATCGCTTGTAACACTGCTACATTCGCTATCGTGTTCACTATACTTTTCAATAATGTCATCTATTATTCCTTGGCTGGCAATTGTTATAGAATCTCCAGATTCACCGCATCCTCCACTCATTCCCATACTAGAGTTTAAATTGTTATAACGGAATGCTACGTTGCTTTTAATATGTGATGGATTCGAATCTCGATCGATATCGATAGTAGTGTGATCTGTGTACCATGCTTTAATAAATATTCAATCAAATTCGGTATACTTCAATACAAATGTTTACAGAAACATTTCTGAAAAACAACAAATGTTATCATACGAGTATTAGATACAATTTAAGCAATACAAAATGGATTCCACCCTAAGTTTTGTTTGTCTAATTCTATTTGTGCATTTCAGCTATCTTCTAGGTAATTTTTAATTTAGTTGCCTGTCAAAAAGAAAGTTCTGGTATATTTCAACTATCAAGCTAAACAAATCTCTGTCATAAGATCAAAATGTGAAAATGGAACATCCCGATTGAAAATAGGAAAAGTTTCCAATATTGACCTGCAGTGATGTCGAAGAAGATATCCTAACGTTCAATTGAAATTTGCATTACAGTAATTCGGTAAATTGTTAATGCTTTGGAGTGTGGAGTGAACATGTGATTCTAGTAAGATTATCGAAAACTGATGTTTTTATTGCATGTGCATTTTTGACATTATGTAATATCGCTTCGATCATGTAATTTGAATTCTTTGATATTGTACATGCAATATTCGAGATACACTGTACCAGCAATCAGACGATTGAACATTGTTGCTGTCGCGAACAGATAGGGCTTTGCTGTAACTTATGTAACTGTAACTCAGCAAACTTAAAATCATATTTAACAAAACCCCAGCTGAGCGAAGAAGGAAATGTGTAAGAGCAAGGCAAACACAAGAATTTACTTTCATTGCATGTATAGATTAAGTTTCAAAATACTTTACTTCAGTTATTGCTTATCATAAAACCCAAATGGGAAATAGTCGCTTAGTTAGGACGAAGCGCAACATTCAGATTGCGTCTTACAAGACGTTTACAAACGAAAGTTTACAAACAAGTTAGTGTATGCATAACTAAGGATGCAATTTATTGCCCCTTCATTCTTCGCAGCGCGCGCAAACGTCTATAGGAGAAGTGTGTAATACGCACCCCCTAAGCGAGAATGGATTTATCTTGACGTGCTCTTAAAAATTAAGGTAACAGCTACGTCGTACGTAGATTAGTTAACCCTCAGTCATCTGTAATAGTTCTGTATTTTGGATACTGGATAACAAAATTGCAACATTTTTTTTTTTTTGCAATGCGCCCAAATTCTATATTTTGCAATCATAGTAGAGGTAAATACGCTCATAAGTTTTTCTCTCAGAGAAAATAAAGCTCAGAGAAATAGCTTGTATGAATGAGAGATGTAATA
>NW_026599718.1:214606-218537 GCF_029784135.1 Toxorhynchites rutilus septentrionalis
ACCTAGCAGATCAGTCAATGAACAGTTCTGCGATTGGACCCATGAACGTTTGATTAGTAAGAATATGTAAATGTTCGAAGGTATTGATAAGAAAAAAAATCCATTTTGGCGGGATGAAGTTTGCAGGCCAGCTAGTCAAGCATAAATAAGAACACGGAGAATATTCATGTAATTTAACAGTGTTTCTTGTATTTCAGGTTACTTGAAGATCATAATGGGCCACAGTTCATCAATCTACAAATCAAAGAAATTACCTTTATTATAAGTCTCATAAGAGAATGTTTTGTTGATGTGATGCCCTTAGGACGAGAATTTGTACGACTGTTGCAAAACGTGTCACGCATACCTGAATTTGAATCTGTTTGGAAGGATATACTTTACAACCCTAAAGTATTATGTCCAACATTCAGTGGAGTATTACAGCTGATGCAAATAAAAACCAGCCGACGTTTTCTCAGATGCCGACTCACCCCAGATGTTGAACGTAAACTACATTTCCTGATAAATAATGTAAAATTTGGGAATCAGAAAAGGTAAGTGACATATATTTATCGTATGCGTATAATTTCAGTCAAAACATTAGAATCTCTTCTTAAATTATTAAAAACTATCGTTCTACATTTAGGAACAAATGCTAATTTTCACGCAATGTGAATAACTTCTATTCATTAATCAAAAATCAGAAAAAATAGTGTTACAAGTTATGACAAGCTTGCAAGTTTGGTTAACTAATACTATTTATTATTTCAGTGTCATGGTAGTCATGGTATGGCAGGTCGCAAAAAAAAATTAAAATAGGGTGCCAATAAAACGCCTATTTGAGCAGATCTTCAAAAAATTCTCAGAACTAACATGTAGCGGGGCTAGTTGGTCAATTTTTAAAAAAAATTGTTAAAAATTCTCAGTATGAAGTTGTGCGCTGGAGTGCTATATGCCACAATGAAGCGTGTGTGGGGTTAGTTGGTCAATTTCTTCTGATCTATAAAGACGTTAATTAAAAGAAATAGGTCGAATAAATTATTCTTTGGTTATTTTTCATTTAAAGGGGAAAATCTTCAAATGAAAAATAACCAGAGAATCATTTATTCGACCTATTTCTTTTATTTAACGTCTTTATAGATTAGAAGAAATTAACCATTATATGATGACATTGACATATTATATAATGGTCAATTTCTTCTGGTCTATAAAGACGTTAAATAAAAGAAATAGGTCGAATAAATGACTCTCTGGTTATTTTTCATTTCAAGGGAAAAATCTTTAAATGAAAAATAATCAGAGAACCATTTATTCGATCTATTTCTTTTATTTAACGTCTTTATAGATCAGAAGAAATTTTTCAACTAACCCCACACACGGGGTAAGTTAGTCAACATATGGGGCATGTCCATCATATAATCATATAACCATATCATCATATATAATCATATAATCATATCATCATATAACCATGTTGTGTTTTGTCAATAATGAGTGTTTTTTATATTAGAGGTTTCATATTAGGCTGTCAAAAATGTCCTGCGGTATTTTTTTTTGAATTTTTGTGAATTTTTTTGTCAAAATTAGTTACAATCATCTGTTTTAAGTCAAATAAGCGCCGTTTTGTTCGATGACTTGTTCCCAACGAGATGCCAACTTCATAATACCCCTGTTATAGAAGCTCGCTTCCTTATTGGCAAAAAACTCGGATAGCCAATTTTCACAGGCCTCTTTTGTGGCTAACTTCTGACTACCTAGCTCGTTCGCCATGGACAAAAACAGATGGTAGTCACTTGGTGCAAGGTCCGGACTACACGGCGGATGCAAAAGAACCTCCCATCCGAGCTCCCGGAGCTTCTGGCGCGTCACCAAAGAAGTGTGATGGAAGACAACCTCTGTTTATCAAAGATGGCCTCTTCTTCATGAGTGCTACCTTCAAGCGGTCCAGTTGTTGGCAGTACAGGTCCGAATTGAGCTTGGCCATAGGCAGCTCATAATAGATTATTTCTTGACAATCCCACCAAACACACAGCAGAACCTTCCTGGCCGTTAATGAGGGCTTAGCCACCGTCTGAGCCGCTTCAGCGGGCTTCGACCACGACCGTTTGCGCTTCACGTTGTCGTAAGTGACAACGTGACTTTTCATCGCCAGTCACCATCCGCTTCAGAAACGGGTCGATTTTGTTGCGATTCAGCAACGATTCACATGCGTCGATACGGTCAAAGATGTTTTTTGCGTCAACGTGTGTGGCACCCATACATCGAGCTTCTTTGTGAATCCAAGCTTCTTCAAATGGTTAATAACGGTTTGATGACTTATCCCCAGCTCTTGGCCGATGCTACGGCTGCTACTATGCCGGTCTTTCTCGGCTAATTCAGCGATTTTGTCGCAATTTTCGACGACAGGCCTTCCGGAGCGTGGCGCATCTTCGACGACCTCTACACCAGAACGAAAACGTTGAAACCATCGTTGTGCGGTGGAAATGGAACTGTATCGGGTCCATAAACTGCACAAATTTTATTGGCAGCTTGAGATGCATTTTTGCCTTTGTCATAGTAGTACTGTAAAATATGTCGGATTTTCTCTTTATTTTGCTCCATATTTGCGACACTATAACTCACGAACGACTTAACCAAACACTGTCAAGGACTATATTATAGCGCGCCAAAATACCTTTCCAACAAGCTATAGTATGACTCGATACAATGAATACAACTAGAACTACGCGCTTACAACGACACCTCGCTGAAATACCGCAGGACTTTTTTGACAGCCTAATATATTATCAAGTACGAAAAAAAACCAAAACGAAAAATTAATGAAAATTTCCATTTCTCATCTTTTTTCTATTTTCTATCTGCCTAGTCTTTATCAAAATACACAATTCATTCAATGTAGAATTCACATAGGTTGCATTGTATCCGCTTCTTTTTCGGCTGACCTTTCAAAAAAGAGGTTTTACACACTATACACATGCTTTTGGCACGAGACTTCGAATCGATCAGCTTTCGCGATACTTCACGTTTCTTTCCGTTCGGTTTACTTTACCGAACGTCTTCCATGGTTTAGAGTTCTCCGTTCGTTTTTCACGGGGGTGTTGGTCAAAAAAGCTGCCTTCCTTTTTCGAATTCCAATTGCTGTTAGCTTTCTCGGTCCAGCCTTAGGATACGGTTTTACTGCTTCGTGTGAAAATTCATTCTCTTGCCTGATTGAGTATTGTGGCACTTGACGGTGATCCCCCTCAGCATTCTTTTGCTCGGATGACATCATCGGGACTGGTTTATGATCTCCTGTGTCAGCGTTCTTCTACTCGCATAGCATCATCTGGTTTGGCCCTTGATCTGCTGTGTCAGTTACTGATTTTTGTTGCTGGGGATGTTAGTCACATACGACGGTGCAAAATCTTTTTTTTTGTGAAGATGCCTGGGTTCAACGGAAGAATAACAGTTTTGTTTTCATGATATTTGATTTCGTAACCATTTTCGGAATATCGCAAATGGTCACTGTTTTCCCAGGGTTATTCTTCAACCACCAATTCTGGACAGATGTGACATACTTTTTAAACGGACCAAAAACTGACACGCTTATGATGACTACAGTGTGGCGGAAAAGTGAGCATCCAACGCCACTCTGTTTGGCTATGTCTATGTACACTCAGATGAGATGAATGATTGTCTAAGACAATTAAAACAGGATGCACGGAAGTTGGCCTCACGTGCATAACGAAATGTTTCATGAACAAGTAAAATTCTACATTTGTTATCCAGCCACTAGCATTAGCTGTACCATCACAGTCATCAGGTCCGCCATTCAGAAAAAAAAGTTTTTGAAGTGCACCCGCGGGAAAACGAATTTCCCGACGCGGGAGCAGCAGCAATCATTGTAACATTTGTTCCACACTCAGCTGAAGTGATCGCTTCGGCGTTGCGCTTACCTTTAGCTGCCTCAATC
>NW_026599719.1:0-25325 GCF_029784135.1 Toxorhynchites rutilus septentrionalis
TGTTAAAATTTGAATTATTAAACAAAGTCCTAAAAGAGATCCGAAATTTCATCAAATTGAAATATTAGAGGGGGCAGGTAAATCAATTAGTGCATTATTTATAATTTTAAATAAAGGGTGGGTATTTCGAATTGGTTTATTCATTAATTTCATAAATAATTTTGTTAATTAAGATAATGGGCGTAAAGGTCCATAATTTTTTATAGAGATTTTTACTGTAACTAATAATGTTAAAAACAAATAATTAATTAAAAGTAAAGTAATTAAATTTGTAGGAAAATTATATATTTTATTTAAAGATAAAATATTTTCTATATATAAAGATTTAAAATTTGATAATAAATTTATTTCGTAATTATTAATAAATGTTTCAATTATTATTTTATCTATAAAAAAAAAAATTATTAAAAAGATAATTAGTATAAAATATAGAATAATTGATAATTTTATTGAAAAAGAGAATATTTCATTTGATGAAAGAGAGGTTACATAAATAAATAGAACTAATATTCCCCCTATAAAAATTAAAAATAAAATATAAGCATATCAAAATGTTTGGATATAAATTCCTGAAATTATACAAATTAAAAATGTTTGAATTAAAAGAATTAATCCTATAGCTAAAGGGTGATTAATTTGTGTGAAAATTAATCTAATTATAAGAGATGAGAAAATAAAAGTTATAAAAATATCAAGAAATAGTTTATAAAAAATATTAATTTTGGGAATTAATGAAAAAGAATTTTCTTTTTTCTTGATGTTTTAAAAAAAAATTTTTTATTTTTAGTTTACAAGACTAAGGTTTTGATTAAACTATTAAAACTAAATTAATGGTAAATTTATTTTTATTATTTATTATAGTAATATTTATAATTGGATGTTTAGTATTTATTTCTAGACGAAAGCATTTATTATGTATGTTATTGTCATTAGAATTTATGGTTTTAATATTATTTATAATATTATTTTTTTTTTTTAAATTATATAGAAAATGAAAAGTATTTTAGAATATTTTTTTTAACTTTTTGTGTTTGTGAGGGAGTATTAGGGTTATCTATTTTAGTTTCTATAGTTCGAACTCATGGTAATGATTATTTTCAAAGATTTTCAATTTTACAATGTTAAAATTTATTTTTTTTATTATTTGTTTATTATTATTATATAAAAAAAATTATTGAATGGTTCAATGTTTACTATTTTTAGGGAGATTTATATTTATATTAAAAATTGTAATAATAAATTATTTTTGTGATATTTCTTATTATTTTGGATTAGATTTAATTTCTTATGGTTTAATTATGTTGAGATTTTGGATTTGTGCTTTAATATTAATAGCTAGAGAAATAATTTATCGTGTTTTTAATTATAGAAAATTATTTATTTTTATAATTTTATTGTTATTATTGATATTAGTATTTACTTTTAGTTCATTAAGAATATTTATATTTTATTTATTTTTTGAGAGAAGATTAATAATCCTACATTATTTTTGATTTTAGGATGAGGTTATCAGCCAGAGCGTTTACAAGCAGGAATTTATTTATTATTTTATACTTTATTAGCTTCTTTACCTTTATTAATTGGAATTTTTTTTATTAAAAATGATTTAAATATTATAAATTTGATTATATTAAATTATTTAAAATATTATAATTTAAAATTTTTATATTTATGTATAATTTTTGCTTTTTTGGTAAAAATACCAATATTTTTAGTTCATTTATGATTACCAAAAGCTCATGTTGAAGCTCCTATTTCTGGTTCTATAATTTTAGCTGGTGTTTTATTAAAATTAGGAGGTTATGGATTATTACGTGTTTTTTCATTTTTACAAATTTTAGGTATAAAATTTAATTATTGATGAATTAGAATTAGTTTAATAGGAGGTGTGTTAGTAAGATTAATTTGTTTACGACAAATGGATTTAAAGGCATTAATTGCTTATTCTTCTGTAGCTCATATAGGGATTGTTTTAAGAGGTTTAATAACTATAACTTATTGAGGATTAAGAGGATCATATACTTTAATAATTGCTCATGGTTTATGTTCTTCTGGATTATTTTGTTTAGCAAATATTTCTTATGAACGAATAAATAGACGAAGTTTATTAATTAACAAGGGGATATTAAATTTTATACCTAGAATAGCTTTATGATGATTTTTATTATGTGCTGGGAATATAGCGGCTCCTCCAACATTAAATTTATTAGGGGAAATTAGTTTAATAAATAGAATTGTAAGATGATCTTGATTAACTATAATTGGTTTAAGATTATTATCTTTTTTTAGAGCGGCTTATACCCTTTATTTATTTTCATATAGTCAACATGGTAAAATTTATTCTGGGGTTAATTTTTTTTCTTTTGGGACAAGTCGAGAGTATTTATTATTAATATTACATTGATTACCTTTAAATTTTTAATTTTAAAAAGTGATATTTGTATATTATGAATTTAATTTAAATAGTTTAAAAAAAATATTGATTTGTGGTGTCAATGATATGAATTTTCATTTTAAATCGTGAATTCTTTAATTAATTATTGTAAGGTTAGATTTTATTTTTTAATTTTTATTAGATTTAATTTTTTTATATTTAGTTTAAATTTTTATTGAATGATTTAATTTATTTTATTGAATGAGAAATTATTTCTTTATATTCAACTTCAATTGTTATGACTTTTTTATTGGATTGAATAAGATTGATATTTATATCTTTTGTATTATTAATTTCTTCTTTAGTAATTTTATATAGAGATGATTATATATCTAGAGATTTTAATAAAAATCGATTTATTTTATTAGTTTTAATATTTGTTATATCAATGATAATACTAATTATTAGTCCTAATTTAATTAGAATTTTATTAGGATGAGATGGATTAGGATTAGTTTCTTATTGTTTAGTAATTTATTTTCAAAATGTAAAATCTTATAATGCTGGAATGTTAACAGCTTTATCAAATCGAATTGGTGATGTAGCTTTATTATTAGCTATTGCTTGGATATTAAATTATGGAAGTTGGAATTATATTTTTTATTTAGAAATTAATAAGGAAAATTTTGAAATATTAATAATTGGAAGATTGGTGATATTAGCAGCTATAACTAAAAGAGCTCAAATTCCTTTTTCTTCTTGATTACCTGCTGCTATAGCAGCCCCTACCCCTGTTTCTGCTTTAGTTCATTCTTCAACTTTAGTAACTGCAGGGGTTTATTTATTGATTCGTTTTAATATTTTATTAGTAGATTCATTATTTGGTCAAATTTTATTATTAATTTCAGGATTAACAATATTTATAGCTGGATTAGGGGCTAATTTTGAGTATGATTTAAAAAAAATTATTGCTTTATCTACTTTAAGACAATTAGGATTAATAATAAGAATTTTATCTATTGGAGAATTTAAATTAGCATTTTTTCATCTTTTAACTCATGCTTTATTTAAGGCATTATTATTTATATGTGCAGGAGTAATTATTCATAATATAAAAAATATACAAGATATTCGTTATATAGGAGGGTTGTTTATAAGAATACCTTTAGTTTGTAGATGTTTTAATATTGCTAATTTAGCTTTGTGTGGAATGCCTTTTTTAGCTGGATTTTATTCAAAGGATTTAATCTTAGAAGTTGTTATACTTTCTTATATAAATTTTTTTTTCTTTTTTTCTTTTTTTTTTTTCAACTGGGTTAACGGTTTGTTATTCTTTTCGATTAGTTTATTATTCTATAACAGGGGATTTTAAAAATATAGTTTTAAATATATTAAATGATAAGAGATGAATTATAAATTTTAGAATTTTTTTTTTAATAATTATAGCTATTATTGGGGGAAGTTTTCTTAGATGATTAATATTTTTTAATCCAGAGATAGTTAATTTACCTAAAATGATAAAATTTTTAACATTAATGGTTTGTGTTTTAGGGGGTTTGATAGGTTATTTATTAAATTATGAAAATTTATTTAGTAATAATAAATCTTTTATATTTTATAAATTTAGAAGATTTGTTGGGATAATATGATTTATGCCTTATATTTCGACTTTAATTATTATTAAATTGCCATTAAAAATAGGATTATTTTCATATAAAAGATTTGATCAAGGTTGAAGAGAATATTTTGGTGGACATATATTATATTATCAAATAAAAAAGTATTCTTTATATATTCAAGAGTTTCAAAATAATAATTTGAAAATTTATTTAATAAGATATTTTATTTGAATTGTAATTTTATTATTAATAATATTTTTAAATTAATTTAAATAGCTTATATTTAGAGCGTAACATTGAAGTTGTTGAGGAAATTATTTTAATTTTTAAATATTGGAAATATTTATAAATAAAGTTTATTAATTTTACATTGAAAATGTAATGTTTTTTTTAAACTATATAAATAAATATTAATAGAAATATGGTGATCAAGAAAAAGCTGCTAACTTTTATCTTTAATGGTTTAATTCCATTTATATTTCTTAATTGGAATTTTAAAATTCATTAATATTATTAACAGTAATATACCTCTTTTTGGTTTCAATTAATTTAAGATAAATTGATTGAATCAATATTTTTTAAGTGCAAGTTAAATGTTATAATTAACTATTATCCTATTTATTTATTTTTAAAAAATATGGGTGTAATTCACCTAAGATTAGGCCGAAACTAATTGCAATATATCGCTTCATATTTGGTTGAGATTTAATTATTTCATTCTAATGCTCCTTGGTTTCATTCGTGATATAATCCAATTAATAGAATAAAAATAAAGAAAAGGCTAGTAATTGTTCAATTTATTAAATTTGATGATTTAAAAATTAAGATTATTGGGAGAAGAAGAGCAATTTCTACATCAAAAATTAAGAAAATAATTGCAATTAAGAAAAATCGAAGAGAGAAGGGTAAACGAGAATAATTTATAGGGTCAAATCCACATTCAAAAGGGGAAGATTTTTCACGATCAGTAATGGTTTTTTTAGATAAAAAGGTTGCTATTATTATTATAATAATAGAAATAGTTAAAATAATTAGACTTATAATAGTAAGTGTTAAAATTATTTATACTAAAATTATTTAGTCCTAATGATTGGAAGTCATTTATACATACATATACTTTATAAATTAACCTCCTCATCAGTAAATTGAAATATATAAAAATAATCAAACTACATCTACAAAGTGTCAATATCATGCTGCTGCTTCAAATCCAAAATGGTGATTTTTTGAAAAATGATGATTAATATGACGTAAAAAACAAATTAATAAAAAAGAAGTTCCAATTAAAACATGAAGTCCGTGGAATCCTGTTGATATGAAAAATGTTGAGCCATAAACATTATCTGCAATAGTAAATGGAGCTTCTATATATTCATATCCTTGTAAAATTGAGAAATAAATTCCTAAAAGTACTGTAAAAAATAATCTTTGAATTGTTTGAGTATGATTATTTTCTATTAATCTATGATGAGCTCAAGTTACAGTAATTCCTGATGCTAATAAAATAGCTGTATTTAATAAAGGAATTTGAAAAGGATTAAATGGATGGATTCCAATAGGAGGTCATATTATTCCTAGTTCAATTGTAGGAGATAATCTTCTATGAAAAAATGCTCAAAAAAATGAAATAAAAAAGAAAATTTCGGAGATAATAAAAAGAATTATTCCTCATCGAAGGCCTAAAGTTACATTGAAAGTATGAAGTCCTTGGAAAGTACTTTCTCGAGAAATATCTCGTCATCATTGATATATAATTAATAGGGTAATAATATTTCCTAAAATAAATAAATTATTATTATATTGATGGAATCATTGAACTAATCCTGTAGTTATTGTTATTGCTCTAATTGCTCCTAATAAAGGTCATGGACTATAGTCTACTAAATGAAAGGGATGATTTATTTTTGTTGACATTAATTTACTTCTCTAGAATATAAAGTACTTAAAACTGAAAATACATAAGATTGAATAATAGCGACTGCTGATTCAAGTAATAATAAAGCAATTTGAACAATTAAAATAATTCTTACAATAATGTAAGATGTAGATATAGGCCCAGTATTTCCTAAAAGGGTTAAAAGTAAATGACCAGCAATTATATTTGCGGTTAATCGAATAGCTAAAGTTCCTGGACGAATTACATTTCTAATTGTTTCAATACATACTATAAAAGGTATTAGGATTGCGGGAGTTCCTTGAGGAACTAAATGAGCAAATATATGTTGTGTGTGATTTGTTCATCCATAAATTATAATTCTTAATCATAAAGGAAAAGCTAAGGTTAAAGTTAATGTTAAATGACTAGTTCTTGTAAAAATATAAGGAAAAAGTCCTAAAAAATTATTAAATATAATTAAAGAAAATAAAGAAATAAATATTAAAGTTCTTTTATTATTATTAGTTGGACCTAAAAGAGTTTTAAATTCTTTATGTAAAGTTAATAAAATATTATTTCAAATAATTTGGAATCGATTAGGGATTAATCAGTAAGAAGATGGAATAATTAATAAACCTAAAAAAGTTCTTATTCAATTTAAGGATATATTAAAAATTGTTGTTGAAGGATCAAATACTGAAAATAGATTAGTTATCATTTTCAATTTAATTTAGATTGTTTAATATTTAATAGTTGGGGGGTTGAATTTAAAGAATAAAAAAAGCAATAATAATTTTTAATATTAAAAATTATTAAAGTAAATGAAAAAATAAAGAATAAAGTTAATCATCTTAATGGAGATATTTGAGGAATTAAAAAATATTAAATTATTAATATTTTTAGTTTGACAAACTAAGGTTTTGATTAAACTAATTTTTTTTTGAGAGAAATATTAATATCATTAGAAGTAATTGCTAATTTACTATAATATGATTTAAGAGATCATTACTTGCTTTCAGTCATCTAATGAATTGATTTGAGATGAAATTCATTTAATAAAGAAATTTATTGGGATTCTTTCAATAACAATTGGTATAAAGCTATGGTTTGCTCCACAAATTTCTGAACATTGTCCAAAAAATAATCCAGGTTGATTAATTAAGAAATTAGTTTGATTTAATCGTCCTGGAGTTGCGTCAATTTTTACACCTAGGGCTGGAATTGTTCATGAATGAAGAACATCTGTGGCTGTTACTAAAATTCGAATTTGATTATTAAAAGGTAAAATAATTCGATTATCTACATCTAATAGGCGGAATCCATTTATATTAAGTTCATTGGTAGGAGTTATATAAGAGTCAAATTCTAAATTAGTAAAATTTGAATATTCATATCTTCAATATCATTGATGTCCAATAGTTTTTAGAGTAATTAAAGGATTATTAATTTCATCTATTAAATATAAAAGACGAAGAGAGGGAAAGGCAATAAATATAAGAATAATTGCAGGTAAAATTGTTCAAATAATTTCGATTGTTTGACCATGAAGAAGATATCGATTGGTAAATTTATTGAAAAATAATATAATTATAATATAAGCAATTAATGTTGTAATTATAATTAAAATTAAAATAGTATGATCATGAAAAAAGTTTAATTGTTCTATTAAAGGAGAAATTCTATTTTGTAATCCTAAATTAGATCATGTTGCCATTTTCTAATAAAAGAAAAAATCTTTATATATGAAGCTTAAATTCATTGCACTATTCTGCCATATTAGAAATTTGATGATAAAATAGGAAGTTCTGAATATGTGTGTTCTATAGGAGGTATATAGAATGATATCATTCAATTGAAGAAGAAAGTTGTATAGGGAATGAAGGAGTTCGTTTAGTAATTATACTTTCTCAAATAATAAATAGGAAAAATAAGATAGCAATTAATGAGATAGAACTACCTAAAGAAGAAATAATATTTCATGTTAAATAACTATCTGGAAAATCTGAATAACGACGAGGTATACCTGCTAATCCTAAAAAATGTTGAGGAAAAAATGTTAAATTTACTCCAATAAATATAATTATAAATTGAATTTTTAATCATAAGGGGTTTATAATTAATCCTGTTAATAAAGGATATCAATGAATAAATCCTGCTATAATTGCAAATACTGCTCCTATAGAGAGAACATAATGAAAATGAGCTACTACATAATAAGTATCATGAAGAATAATATCAATTGAAGAATTTGCTAAAATTACACCTGTTAATCCTCCTACAGTAAATAAAAAAACAAATCCTAATGATCATAATAATGTAGGATTATAATTTAATTGAGTACCATGAAGAGTAGCAATCAACTAAAAATTTTAATTCCTGTAGGAACTGCAATAATTATAGTAGCTGAAGTAAAGTAAGCTCGAGTATCAACATCTATACCAACTGTAAATATATGATGAGCTCATACAATAAATCCTAAAAGTCCAATAGCTAATATAGCATAAATTATTCTAAAGTCCCAAATGTTTCCTTTTTACCTCTTTCTTGAGTAAATAATATGAGAAATTATTCCAAATCCTGGAAGAATTAAAATATATACCTCTGGATGTCCAAAAAATCAAAATAAATGTTGATAAAGAATTGGATCACCTCCTCCAATTGGGTCGAAAAATGAAGTATTTAAATTACGATCTGTAAGAAGTATAGTAATAGCTCCTGCTAATACGGGTAAAGATAAAAGAAGAAGAATTGCTGTAATAATTACTGATCATACAAATAAAGGTATTTCGATCTAAAGAAATTCCTTCAGGTCGTATGTTAATAATAGTGTAATAAAATTAATAGCTCCTAAAATTGAAGAAATTCCTGCTAAATGAAGAGAAAAAATTGTTAAATCAACTGATGATCCATTATGAGCAATATTAGATGAAAGAGGGGGATAAACTGTTCAACCAGTTCCTGACCCATTTTCAACTATTCTGCTTGAGAGTAATAATGTAATAGATGGAGGAAGAAGTCAAAATCTTATATTATTTATTCGTGGAAATGCTATATCAGGAGCTCCTAGTATTAAAGGTACTAATCAATTACCAAATCCTCCGATTATAATAGGTATTACTATGAAAAAAATTATTACAAATGCATGGGCGGTTACAATTACATTATAAATTTGATCATTACCAATAAATATTCCTGGTTGTCTTAGTTCTAAACGAATTAAAATTCTTATTGATGTTCCAATTATCCCTGCTCATGCTCCAAAAATAAAATATAAAGTTCCAATATCTTTATGATTTGTAGAAAATAGCCATTGTCGCGATTGAATGGCTGAAATTTAGGCAATAAATTGTAAATTTATTTATAAGAATATTTTCTTTTTAATCAAACTTTATAGTCAATAATGATATTAGATTGCAATTCTGAAGGAATAAGGAATAATTATTAAAGTTTAAGAATTAAAAGATTTTACAAGTATTTTTAGCTTTGAAAACTAATAGTTTTATTAACTTAAACTCTTTATAAGATTAAATAAAATGAGAAAATTATTATTAATCCTATAATAGAGGTAAAATTTATAAATAAAATTAGAAGAGAATTGTTATTAAAATTTTTTATAATTCATGAATTTTTATAGAAATTTAATATATAAATTCTATATGATATTCGTAAATAATAAAATAATGTAATTAAAGTCATACAAACTGCTATAAATATTAAAAAATAATGATTTATTTTTGTTAAATTTTCAATAATTATTCATTTAGGGAAGAATCCTAAAAATGGAGGGAGTCCTCCTAAAGATAATAAATTAATGAAAATTATAAATTTAATAATTGGGTTTATTAATGAAAAGTTATAAATTTGATTAAAATAATATAATTTAAAATTATTGAAAATTAAAATAATAGAAGATGATAGGAAAGAATATAAAAAGAAGTATATTAGTCATAAATATTCATTATATATTATTGCTATTAATATTCATCTTAAATGATTAATTGAAGAAAATGCTATTAATTTTCGTAAGGAGGTTTGATTTAATCCTCCTAATGCTCCAATAATTATAGAAAATAAAATAAAAATGAATAATAAATTATAATTTGAATTATAAGAAATTATTATTAAGGGAGCAATTTTTTGTCATGTTATTAAAATTAAATTATTAATTCAATTTAATCCTTCTATTACTTCAGGGAATCAAAAGTGGAAGGGGGCAATTCCTCTTTTTAATGCTAAAGTTGAATAAATTATTAAATGAATAACGTTATTTTTAATAATTAAGTTAAAATTGAATAATAATAATAATAAAATTGAAAATAATAAAATAGAAGAAGCATAAGCTTGAATCAAAAAATATTTTAGACTTCTTTCGGATATTAATATATTTTTTTTATTTTCATTTATTAGGGGAATAAATGAAAGTAAATTAATTTCTAATCCTATTCAAACTCCTAATCAAGAGTTTGAAGAAATTGTTAATAAAGTTCCAAAAATTAATGTTATTATAAAAATATTATTTGAAAATTTTTTAATTAAAAAGAAAAGGATTATAACCTTTATAAATGGGGTATGAGCCCAGTAGCTTAATTTAGCTTATCTTTTTAAATATAATTGAATTATAAAAATATATTTTAGTGTATGATGCACAAAAATTTTTGAAATTTTTAGAAATAGTTTAATTCTATTAAATATAATGAATAAAAATATTAAATTTTTATAATTTACCCTATCAAGGTAATCCTTTTATCAGGCAATTCATTTTTATTTTTTTTTTTATTATTATAAGTAAAAAAAAAATAACATGATTAAGATTTAATTTTGAAAGGCATTTAAAATAAAGTTTATAAATGTTTATTTTTAAAATTTTTTATTTAAATTAAATTTAAATAATTATTTTTAGAATTAATTATATATATATATATATATTATATAAATGTTTAATATATATATAAATGTATTATATAAATTAATAAAATATTTAATAATATATTCATCTATTATATATATATATTTAGATCTATTAATAAATATATTATATATATAAATTAAGAGAATTAATTAATAAGGATTATATTATCGTTAGTGTATTAGTTTATATGCCTATTCGGCCTATATTTACAGAGAAAAAAAAGATCTATATACATATAAATAATTTATATATAAATATATTCATTGTATTTTATTTATTTATATTATATTAAATTATTTATATTAAATAAATAAATATAATTAATTTATATAATTATAAATATATATATATATTATAAATAATTTATATAAAGGGAGTGTAAAAAATATTTAATTAATAAAATATATAATTTAATATTAAATAATTATATATAAATATAAAATTTTAAATATAAAATAAAATTATTAATATTGGTTGCGCGTCGAGAAAAGAATTGAGCTAAGTTGTTTTTATTAGTTTAATTTGTTTGTTTGATTATGATGAATGTATTATTAAATTAATTATTTTTTTTTTATAAATTAATTGAAAAATTTTATTAGTTAAAATATTTTTATATTTAGGGGGTGTAAAAATTTTTGACACTTGGAAAGAATTGAGCTAAGTTGTTTTTATTAGTTTAATTTGTTTGTTTGATTATGATGAATGTATTATTAAATTAATTATTTTTTTTTATAAATTAATTGAAAAATTTTATTAGTTAAAATATTTTTATATTTAGGGGGTGTAAAAATTTTTGACACTTGGAAAGAATTGAGCTAAGTTGTTTTTATTAGTTTAATTTGTTTGTTTGATTATGATGAATGTATTATTAAATTAATTATTTTTTTTTATAAATTAATTGAAAAATTTTATTAGTTAAAATATTTTTATATTTAGGGGGTGTAAAAATTTTTGACACTTGGAAAGAATTGAGCTAAGTTGTTTTTATTAGTTTAATTTGTTTGTTTGATTATGATGAATGTATTATTAAATTAATTATTTTTTTTTATAAATTAATTGAAAAATTTTATTAGTTAAAATATTTTTATATTTAGGGGGTGTAAAAATTTTTGACACTTGGAAAGAATTGAGCTAAGTTGTTTTTATTAGTTTAATTTGTTTGTTTGATTATGATGAATGTATTATTAAATTAATTATTTTTTTTTATAAATTAATTGAAAAATTTTATTAGTTAAAATATTTTTATATTTAGGGGGTGTAAAAATTTTTGACACTTGGAAAGAATTGAGCTAAGTTGTTTTTATTAGTTTAATTTGTTTGTTTGATTATGATGAATGTATTATTAAATTAATTATTTTTTTTTATAAATTAATTGAAAAATTTTATTAGTTAAAATATTTTTATATTTAGGGGGTGTAAAAATTTTTGACACTTGGAAAGAATTGAGCTAAGTTGTTTTTATTAGTTTAATTTGTTTGTTTGATTATGATGAATGTATTATTAAATTAATTATTTTTTTTTATAAATTAATTGAAAAATTTTATTAGTTAAAATATTTTTATATTTAGGGGGTGTAAAAATTTTTGACACTTGGAAAGAATTGAGCTAAGTTGTTTTTATTAGTTTAATTTGTTTGTTTGATTATGATGAATGTATTATTAAATTAATTATTTTTTTTTATAAATTAATTGAAAAATTTTATTAGTTAAAATATTTTTATATTTAGGGGGTGTAAAAATTTTTGACACTTGGAAAGAATTGAGCTAAGTTGTTTTTATTAGTTTAATTTGTTTGTTTGATTATGATGAATGTATTATTAAATTAATTATTTTTTTTTATAAATTAATTGAAAAATTTTATTAGTTAAAATATTTTTATATTTAGGGGGTGTAAAAATTTTTGACACTTGGAAAGAATTGAGCTAAGTTGTTTTTATTAGTTTAATTTGTTTGTTTGATTATGATGAATGTATTATTAAATTAATTATTTTTTTTTATAAATTAATTGAAAAATTTTATTAGTTAAAATATTTTTATATTTAGGGGGTGTAAAAATTTTTGACACTTGGAAAGAATTGAGCTAAGTTGTTTTTATTAGTTTAATTTGTTTGTTTGATTATGATGAATGTATTATTAAATTAATTATTTTTTTTTATAAATGACTTATTTGAATATTTTAAATATAATATATAAATAATTTTATTATGGTTAAATTTTTTACTATTATTTTATTTTACATGTAAATTTTTGTGTGAAATTATTTAATTTTTAAAAAATTAATTAGTTTTATTTATTCTCAGTAATTAATATTAAAGGAAAAAAGAAATTTTGTATTAGTAATAATTTTTAATATTGGTAAAATTTGTGCCAGCTACCGCGGTTATACAAATAATATAAGTAAAAATTTTTAATATTAGTTAAATTGTTTATTTATAATATAAAAATTAATTTATTAGGTGAAATTATTAAATTATTATTATTATTATTTGAAAAATAAATTTAAGCTGTAAACTTTTTGTAATAAACTAGGATTAGATACCCTATTATTAAAAATAAATAATAAAATATTAAAGTAGTATTAGTTATATTCTTGAAATTTAAAAAATTTGGCAGGTAATTTAGTCTATTCAGAGGAATCTGTCCTGTAATTGATAATCCACATTGAACCTTACTTAAATTAATTTAATTTGTATATCGTCGTCATCAGAATATATTATAAGATAAAATTTTCATAATTTAAAATTAATAAAAAATGTCAGATCAAGGTGCAGTTTATATTTAAGTAGAGATGGATTACAATAAATTTATTTATATGGATAAAATTTTGAAATTAAATTTTTGAAAGTGGATTTGATAGTATTATAAAAAAGATTATTTATAAGATTTTAGCTCTAAATTATGTACATATCGCCCATCGTTCTTATTATTAAAATAAGATAAGTTGTAACATAGTAGATGTACTGGAAAGTGTATCTAGAAAGTCAATTTAAAGCTTAATTAGTAAAGTATTTCATTTACATTGAAAAGAAATTTGTGCAATTCAATTTAAATTGAATAAATTTTATTTATTAATTTTATTTATTTTTTATATTATTTAATAAAAATAATTTTATAATTTAAAGTTTTAGTATTATTTAAATAAATAATAATTTTTATTATAGTTTATTAGTATTGTAAAAGAAGATTGAAATAAATTGAAAAATTTTTATTTTAAAAGAAAATTTAATTTATTGTACCTTGTGTATCAGGGTTTATTAATTAATTAATTATTATATTAATTTTTCTCGAATTTTAAAGATTTAAATTTATAAAAAAGTTAATGTGGAATAATTATTTTTAATATAAATTTAGAAATGAAATGTTAATCGTTTTAAAATATATCTAGTTTTTTAAGAAATAAATTTAATTTAGATTTATTAATTAAATATTTAATTAGTTAATTATTTAATTTAATAAAATTAATATTTTAAGGGATTAGCTTTAAAATAAAATTTTAAATTTTAATTAAGTAAATAAATAAATATAGGCTTAAAAATAGTCATTATTAGTAAGTATGTTATAATTTATTTTATAATTATATTATTTATTTTAAAATTAAGTTATTTATTAAAATATAAATTTTAATAAAGAAAGTTTATTAATTATGATAAAATTAGTATATAAATTTATATAAATTATTTATAAATGAGAGGTTTATATAAGGAATTCGGCAATAAATATATATTTACCTGTTTATCAAAAACATGTCTTTTTGAAATTAATTTAAAGTCTAACCTGCCCACTGAATATTATTAAAGGGCCGCAGTATTTTGACTGTGCGAAGGTAGCATAATCAATAGTCTTTTAATTGGAGGCTTGTATGAATGGTTGGATAAGATATATACTGTCTTATATAAATTTTTTTAGAATTTTATTTTTTAATTAAAAAGTTAAGATAAAATTAAAAGACGAGAAGACCCTATAGATCTTTATTTTTATATTTTATAATTTTTTAAGGATTATTTTAATTATAATTTTATTAAAAATTTTACTGGGGTGGTATAAAAATTTAATTAACTTTTAATTGTATTATACATTAATATATGAATAATTGATCCAATAATATTGATTAAAAATTTAAGTTACCTTAGGGATAACAGCGTAATTTTTTTTTAGAGTTCATATCGATAAAAAAGATTGCGACCTCGATGTTGGATTAAGAGTTATTTTTAGGTGTAGAAGTTTAAAGTTTAGGTCTGTTCGACCTTTGAATTCTTACATGATCTGAGTTCAAACCGGTGTAAGCCAGGTTGGTTTCTATCTTTAATTAATAATTATATTATAGTACGAAAGGACCTAATATAAAAAATATAAATTTTATTAAAATGATTGATAATAATATTTAATTACTATTTTGGCAGATTAGTGTAATAAATTTAGAATTTATTTAAATAATATTTTATTATTATAAATAGTATTGTATTTTAATGATTATGTATTGGGGTTAGTAGGTAGTTTATTATTAATTATTTGTGTTTTAGTTAGAGTTGCTTTTTTAACATTATTAGAACGAAAAGTTTTAGGATATATTCAAATTCGAAAAGGTCCTAATAAAGTTGGATTTGTTGGGTTATTACAACCTTTTAGAGATGCAGTTAAGTTATTTACTAAAGAACAAACATATCCTTTATTATCTAATTATTTAGTTTATTATTTTTCTCCAATTTTTTCTTTATTTTTATCTTTATTAATTTGGTTATGTATTCCTTATTTAATTAAATTATATTCTTTTAATTTAGGAGTATTATTTTTTTTTTGTATTACTAGATTAAGAGTTTATACTGTTATAATTGCTGGGTGATCTTCTAATTCTAATTATGCTTTATTAGGGGGTTTACGGGCTGTTGCTCAAACTATTTCTTATGAAGTAAGTTTGGCTTTAATTTTATTAAGATTTATTTTTTTAGTGGGGGGTTATAATTTTTTAAATTTTTATTTTTTTCAAAAATATATTTGATTTATTGTTTTTTGTTATCCTTTAAGATTAGTTTGATTTGCTTCTTGTTTAGCTGAAACTAATCGAACTCCATTTGATTTTGCAGAAGGAGAATCAGAATTAGTCTCTGGGTTTAATGTTGAATATAGAAGAGGTAGATTTGCTTTAATTTTTTTAGCAGAATATGCAAGAATTTTATTTATAAGTATATTATTTGTAGTAATTTTTTTAGGTAGAGATATTTATAGATTTTTTTTTTTTTTAAAATTAGTTTTTATTTCTTATATATTTATTTGGGTTCGAGGGACTTTACCTCGATTTCGTTATGATAAATTAATATATTTAGCATGAAAAAGATTTTTACCTTTATCTTTAAATTATTTATTTTTTTTTATTGGAGTAAAAATTTTTTTTTTTTCTTTATAATGAATGATTTTTAGTATAAAATTAATAGAAGAGTTTACTTCTTTCTTATGTTTTCAAAACATATGCTGTAAAAGCTTATTAATTAATTTAAAAGGTTATCTCAGTATTTTGATAAAAGGGGATTAATAATAAAATATAAAAAATATAAAATTGTTAAAATTTGTCCTGTTATAATATAAGGGATTTCTACGGGTCGTGCTCCAATTCAAGTTAATAGGCATGTAATAGATGTTATTCTTCAAAATAAAATTTGGTTAAGAGGATAAAATTGAAGTCCTTGAAATTTACTTATATGAGTAAAAGGTAAAATTATTAAAATGGCAATTGATATAACTAAAGCAATTACTCCTCCTAATTTATTAGGAATTGATCGTAAAATTGCATAAGCAAATAAAAAATATCATTCAGGTTGAATATGAACAGGAGTTACTAATGGATTAGCTGGAATAAAATTTTCTGGGTCTATTAATAAATAATTAAATTTTCAAATAAAAGTGATTAAAATTCAAATAAAGATAATAAATCCTGCTATATCTTTATAAATAAAATATGGGTGAAATGGAATTTTATCAATATTTCTATTTAATCCTAATGGATTATTTGATCCTGTTTGATGTAAAAATAAAAGGTGAATTATTGTTAAAGCTAAAATAATAAAAGGTAAAATAAAATGAAAAGTAAAGAATCGAGTTAAAGTTGCGTTATCAATTGCGAATCCTCCTCAAATTCATTGAACTAAATCATTTCCTAAATAAGGAATAGCCGATAAAAGATTTGTAATAACAGTTGCTCCTCAAAAAGATATTTGTCCTCAAGGTAAAACATATCCTAAAAATCCAGTTGCTATTGTTATAAATAATATAATTACTCCTACTATTCATGTAGGAATATAAAGAAATGAATTATAATAAATACCTCGTCCTACATGGGTAAATAAACATGCAAAAAAAAATGAAGCTCCGTTTGCGTGACAAATTCGGAGTAGTCATCCATTATTAACATCTCGATAAATATGATTTACACTATTAAAAGCAGTTTCAATATCTGCTGTATAATGTATAGCTAAAAAAAGACCTGTTAAAATTTGAATTATTAAACAAAGTCCTAAAAGAGATCCGAAATTTCATCAAATTGAAATATTAGAGGGGGCAGGTAAATCAATTAGTGCATTATTTATAATTTTAAATAAAGGGTGGGTATTTCGAATTGGTTTATTCATTAATTTCATAAATAATTTTGTTAATTAAGATAATGGGCGTAAAGGTCCATAATTTTTTATAGAGATTTTTACTGTAACTAATAATGTTAAAAACAAATAATTAATTAAAAGTAAAGTAATTAAATTTGTAGGAAAATTATATATTTTATTTAAAGATAAAATATTTTCTATATATAAAGATTTAAAATTTGATAATAAATTTATTTCGTAATTATTAATAAATGTTTCAATTATTATTTTATCTATAAAAAAAAAAATTATTAAAAAGATAATTAGTATAAAATATAGAATAATTGATAATTTTATTGAAAAAGAGAATATTTCATTTGATGAAAGAGAGGTTACATAAATAAATAGAACTAATATTCCCCCTATAAAAATTAAAAATAAAATATAAGCATATCAAAATGTTTGGATATAAATTCCTGAAATTATACAAATTAAAAATGTTTGAATTAAAAGAATTAATCCTATAGCTAAAGGGTGATTAATTTGTGTGAAAATTAATCTAATTATAAGAGATGAGAAAATAAAAGTTATAAAAATATCAAGAAATAGTTTATAAAAAATATTAATTTTGGGAATTAATGAAAAAGAATTTTCTTTTTTCTTGATGTTTTAAAAAAAAATTTTTTATTTTTAGTTTACAAGACTAAGGTTTTGATTAAACTATTAAAACTAAATTAATGGTAAATTTATTTTTATTATTTATTATAGTAATATTTATAATTGGATGTTTAGTATTTATTTCTAGACGAAAGCATTTATTATGTATGTTATTGTCATTAGAATTTATGGTTTTAATATTATTTATAATATTATTTTTTTTTTTAAATTATATAGAAAATGAAAAGTATTTTAGAATATTTTTTTTAACTTTTTGTGTTTGTGAGGGAGTATTAGGGTTATCTATTTTAGTTTCTATAGTTCGAACTCATGGTAATGATTATTTTCAAAGATTTTCAATTTTACAATGTTAAAATTTATTTTTTTTATTATTTGTTTATTATTATTATATAAAAAAAATTATTGAATGGTTCAATGTTTACTATTTTTAGGGAGATTTATATTTATATTAAAAATTGTAATAATAAATTATTTTTGTGATATTTCTTATTATTTTGGATTAGATTTAATTTCTTATGGTTTAATTATGTTGAGATTTTGGATTTGTGCTTTAATATTAATAGCTAGAGAAATAATTTATCGTGTTTTTAATTATAGAAAATTATTTATTTTTATAATTTTATTGTTATTATTGATATTAGTATTTACTTTTAGTTCATTAAGAATATTTATATTTTATTTATTTTTTGAGAGAAGATTAATTCCTACATTATTTTTGATTTTAGGATGAGGTTATCAGCCAGAGCGTTTACAAGCAGGAATTTATTTATTATTTTATACTTTATTAGCTTCTTTACCTTTATTAATTGGAATTTTTTTTATTAAAAATGATTTAAATATTATAAATTTGATTATATTAAATTATTTAAAATATTATAATTTAAAATTTTTATATTTATGTATAATTTTTGCTTTTTTGGTAAAAATACCAATATTTTTAGTTCATTTATGATTACCAAAAGCTCATGTTGAAGCTCCTATTTCTGGTTCTATAATTTTAGCTGGTGTTTTATTAAAATTAGGAGGTTATGGATTATTACGTGTTTTTTCATTTTTACAAATTTTAGGTATAAAATTTAATTATTGATGAATTAGAATTAGTTTAATAGGAGGTGTGTTAGTAAGATTAATTTGTTTACGACAAATGGATTTAAAGGCATTAATTGCTTATTCTTCTGTAGCTCATATAGGGATTGTTTTAAGAGGTTTAATAACTATAACTTATTGAGGATTAAGAGGATCATATACTTTAATAATTGCTCATGGTTTATGTTCTTCTGGATTATTTTGTTTAGCAAATATTTCTTATGAACGAATAAATAGACGAAGTTTATTAATTAACAAGGGGATATTAAATTTTATACCTAGAATAGCTTTATGATGATTTTTATTATGTGCTGGGAATATAGCGGCTCCTCCAACATTAAATTTATTAGGGGAAATTAGTTTAATAAATAGAATTGTAAGATGATCTTGATTAACTATAATTGGTTTAAGATTATTATCTTTTTTTAGAGCGGCTTATACCCTTTATTTATTTTCATATAGTCAACATGGTAAAATTTATTCTGGGGTTAATTTTTTTTCTTTTGGGACAAGTCGAGAGTATTTATTATTAATATTACATTGATTACCTTTAAATTTTTTAATTTTAAAAAGTGATATTTGTATATTATGAATTTAATTTAAATAGTTTAAAAAAAATATTGATTTGTGGTGTCAATGATATGAATTTTCATTTTAAATCGTGAATTCTTTAATTAATTATTGTAAGGTTAGATTTTATTTTTTAATTTTTATTAGATTTAATTTTTTTATATTTAGTTTAAATTTTTTATTGAATGATTTAATTTATTTTATTGAATGAGAAATTATTTCTTTATATTCAACTTCAATTGTTATGACTTTTTTATTGGATTGAATAAGATTGATATTTATATCTTTTGTATTATTAATTTCTTCTTTAGTAATTTTATATAGAGATGATTATATATCTAGAGATTTTAATAAAAATCGATTTATTTTATTAGTTTTAATATTTGTTATATCAATGATAATACTAATTATTAGTCCTAATTTAATTAGAATTTTATTAGGATGAGATGGATTAGGATTAGTTTCTTATTGTTTAGTAATTTATTTTCAAAATGTAAAATCTTATAATGCTGGAATGTTAACAGCTTTATCAAATCGAATTGGTGATGTAGCTTTATTATTAGCTATTGCTTGGATATTAAATTATGGAAGTTGGAATTATATTTTTTATTTAGAAATTAATAAGGAAAATTTTGAAATATTAATAATTGGAAGATTGGTGATATTAGCAGCTATAACTAAAAGAGCTCAAATTCCTTTTTCTTCTTGATTACCTGCTGCTATAGCAGCCCCTACCCCTGTTTCTGCTTTAGTTCATTCTTCAACTTTAGTAACTGCAGGGGTTTATTTATTGATTCGTTTTAATATTTTATTAGTAGATTCATTATTTGGTCAAATTTTATTATTAATTTCAGGATTAACAATATTTATAGCTGGATTAGGGGCTAATTTTGAGTATGATTTAAAAAAAATTATTGCTTTATCTACTTTAAGACAATTAGGATTAATAATAAGAATTTTATCTATTGGAGAATTTAAATTAGCATTTTTTCATCTTTTAACTCATGCTTTATTTAAGGCATTATTATTTATATGTGCAGGAGTAATTATTCATAATATAAAAAATATACAAGATATTCGTTATATAGGAGGGTTGTTTATAAGAATACCTTTAGTTTGTAGATGTTTTAATATTGCTAATTTAGCTTTGTGTGGAATGCCTTTTTTAGCTGGATTTTATTCAAAGGATTTAATCTTAGAAGTTGTTATACTTTCTTATATAAATTTTTTTTCTTTTTTTCTTTTTTTTTTTCAACTGGGTTAACGGTTTGTTATTCTTTTCGATTAGTTTATTATTCTATAACAGGGGATTTTAAAAATATAGTTTTAAATATATTAAATGATAAGAGATGAATTATAAATTTTAGAATTTTTTTTTTTAATAATTATAGCTATTATTGGGGGAAGTTTTCTTAGATGATTAATATTTTTTTAATCCAGAGATAGTTAATTTACCTAAAATGATAAAATTTTTAACATTAATGGTTTGTGTTTTAGGGGGTTTGATAGGTTATTTATTAAATTATGAAAATTTATTTAGTAATAATAAATCTTTTATATTTTATAAATTTAGAAGATTTGTTGGGATAATATGATTTATGCCTTATATTTCGACTTTAATTATTATTAAATTGCCATTAAAAATAGGATTATTTTCATATAAAAGATTTGATCAAGGTTGAAGAGAATATTTTGGTGGACATATATTATATTATCAAATAAAAAAGTATTCTTTATATATTCAAGAGTTTCAAAATAATAATTTGAAAATTTATTTAATAAGATATTTTATTTGAATTGTAATTTTATTATTAATAATATTTTTAAATTAATTTAAATAGCTTATATTTAGAGCGTAACATTGAAGTTGTTGAGGAAATTATTTTAATTTTTAAATATTGGAAATATTTATAAATAAAGTTTATTAATTTTACATTGAAAATGTAATGTTTTTTTAAACTATATAAATAAATATAATAGAAATATGGTGATCAAGAAAAAGCTGCTAACTTTTATCTTTAATGGTTTAATTCCATTTATATTTCTTAATTGGAATTTTAAAATTCATTAATATTATTAACAGTAATATACCTCTTTTTGGTTTCAATTAATTTAAGATAAATTGATTGAATCAATATTTTTTAAGTGCAAGTTAAATGTTATAATTAACTATTATCCTATTTATTTATTTTTAAAAAATATGGGTGTAATTCACCTAAGATTAGGCCGAAACTAATTGCAATATATCGCTTCATATTTGGTTGAGATTTAATTATTTCATTCTAATGCTCCTTGGTTTCATTCGTGATATAATCCAATTAATAGAATAAAAATAAAGAAAAGGCTAGTAATTGTTCAATTTATTAAATTTGATGATTTAAAAATTAAGATTATTGGGAGAAGAAGAGCAATTTCTACATCAAAAATTAAGAAAATAATTGCAATTAAGAAAAATCGAAGAGAGAAGGGTAAACGAGAATAATTTATAGGGTCAAATCCACATTCAAAAGGGGAAGATTTTTCCACGATCAGTAATGGTTTTTTTAGATAAAAAGGTTGCTATTATTATTATAATAATAGAAATAGTTAAAATAATTAGACTTATAATAGTAAGTGTTAAAATTATTTATACTAAAATTATTTAGTCCTAATGATTGGAAGTCATTTATACATACATATACTTTATAAATTAACCTCCTCATCAGTAAATTGAAATATATAAAAATAATCAAACTACATCTACAAAGTGTCAATATCATGCTGCTGCTTCAAATCCAAAATGGTGATTTTTTGAAAAATGATGATTAATATGACGTAAAAAACAAATTAATAAAAAAGAAGTTCCAATTAAAACATGAAGTCCGTGGAATCCTGTTGATATGAAAAATGTTGAGCCATAAACATTATCTGCAATAGTAAATGGAGCTTCTATATATTCATATCCTTGTAAAATTGAGAAATAAATTCCTAAAAGTACTGTAAAAAATAATCTTTGAATTGTTTGAGTATGATTATTTTCTATTAATCTATGATGAGCTCAAGTTACAGTAATTCCTGATGCTAATAAAATAGCTGTATTTAATAAAGGAATTTGAAAAGGATTAAATGGATGGATTCCAATAGGAGGTCATATTATTCCTAGTTCAATTGTAGGAGATAATCTTCTATGAAAAAATGCTCAAAAAAATGAAATAAAAAAGAAAATTTCGGAGATAATAAAAAGAATTATTCCTCATCGAAGGCCTAAAGTTACATTGAAAGTATGAAGTCCTTGGAAAGTACTTTCTCGAGAAATATCTCGTCATCATTGATATATAATTAATAGGGTAATAATATTTCCTAAAATAAATAAATTATTATTATATTGATGGAATCATTGAACTAATCCTGTAGTTATTGTTATTGCTCTAATTGCTCCTAATAAAGGTCATGGACTATAGTCTACTAAATGAAAGGGATGATTTATTTTTGTTGACATTAATTTACTTCTCTAGAATATAAAGTACTTAAAACTGAAAATACATAAGATTGAATAATAGCGACTGCTGATTCAAGTAATAATAAAGCAATTTGAACAATTAAAATAATTCTTACAATAATGTAAGATGTAGATATAGGCCCAGTATTTCCTAAAAGGGTTAAAAGTAAATGACCAGCAATTATATTTGCGGTTAATCGAATAGCTAAAGTTCCTGGACGAATTACATTTCTAATTGTTTCAATACATACTATAAAAGGTATTAGGATTGCGGGAGTTCCTTGAGGAACTAAATGAGCAAATATATGTTGTGTGTGATTTGTTCATCCATAAATTATAATTCTTAATCATAAAGGAAAAGCTAAGGTTAAAGTTAATGTTAAATGACTAGTTCTTGTAAAAATATAAGGAAAAAGTCCTAAAAAATTATTAAATATAATTAAAGAAAATAAAGAAATAAATATTAAAGTTCTTTTATTATTATTAGTTGGACCTAAAAGAGTTTTAAATTCTTTATGTAAAGTTAATAAAATATTATTTCAAATAATTTGGAATCGATTAGGGATTAATCAGTAAGAAGATGGAATAATTAATAAACCTAAAAAAGTTCTTATTCAATTTAAGGATATATTAAAAATTGTTGTTGAAGGATCAAATACTGAAAATAGATTAGTTATCATTTTCAATTTAATTTAGATTGTTTAATATTTAATAGTTGGGGGGTTGAATTTAAAGAATAAAAAAAGCAATAATAATTTTTAATATTAAAAATTATTAAAGTAAATGAAAAAATAAAGAATAAAGTTAATCATCTTAATGGAGATATTTGAGGAATTAAAAAATATTAAATTATTAATATTTTTAGTTTGACAAACTAAGGTTTTGATTAAACTAATTTTTTTTTGAGAGAAATATTAATATCATTAGAAGTAATTGCTAATTTACTATAATATGATTTAAGAGATCATTACTTGCTTTCAGTCATCTAATGAATTGATTTGAGATGAAATTCATTTAATAAAGAAATTTATTGGGATTCTTTCAATAACAATTGGTATAAAGCTATGGTTTGCTCCACAAATTTCTGAACATTGTCCAAAAAATAATCCAGGTTGATTAATTAAGAAATTAGTTTGATTTAATCGTCCTGGAGTTGCGTCAATTTTTACACCTAGGGCTGGAATTGTTCATGAATGAAGAACATCTGTGGCTGTTACTAAAATTCGAATTTGATTATTAAAAGGTAAAATAATTCGATTATCTACATCTAATAGGCGGAATCCATTTATATTAAGTTCATTGGTAGGAGTTATATAAGAGTCAAATTCTAAATTAGTAAAATTTGAATATTCATATCTTCAATATCATTGATGTCCAATAGTTTTTAGAGTAATTAAAGGATTATTAATTTCATCTATTAAATATAAAAGACGAAGAGAGGGAAAGGCAATAAATATAAGAATAATTGCAGGTAAAATTGTTCAAATAATTTCGATTGTTTGACCATGAAGAAGATATCGATTGGTAAATTTATTGAAAAATAATATAATTATAATATAAGCAATTAATGTTGTAATTATAATTAAAATTAAAATAGTATGATCATGAAAAAAGTTTAATTGTTCTATTAAAGGAGAAATTCTATTTTGTAATCCTAAATTAGATCATGTTGCCATTTTCTAATAAAAGAAAAAATCTTTATATATGAAGCTTAAATTCATTGCACTATTCTGCCATATTAGAAATTTGATGATAAAATAGGAAGTTCTGAATATGTGTGTTCTATAGGAGGTATAGAATGATATCATTCAATTGAAGAAGAAAGTTGTATAGGGAATGAAGGAGTTCGTTTAGTAATTATACTTTCTCAAATAATAAATAGGAAAAATAAGATAGCAATTAATGAGATAGAACTACCTAAAGAAGAAATAATATTTCATGTTAAATAACTATCTGGAAAATCTGAATAACGACGAGGTATACCTGCTAATCCTAAAAAATGTTGAGGAAAAAAATGTTAAATTTACTCCAATAAATATAATTATAAATTGAATTTTTAATCATAAGGGGTTTATAATTAATCCTGTTAATAAAGGATATCAATGAATAAATCCTGCTATAATTGCAAATACTGCTCCTATAGAGAGAACATAATGAAAATGGAGCT
>NW_026599720.1:0-25312 GCF_029784135.1 Toxorhynchites rutilus septentrionalis
GCTTTTTTAACATTATTAGAACGAAAAGTTTTAGGATATATTCAAATTCGAAAAGGTCCTAATAAAGTTGGATTTGTTGGGTTATTACAACCTTTTAGAGATGCAGTTAAGTTATTTACTAAAGAACAAACATATCCTTTATTATCTAATTATTTAGTTTATTATTTTTCTCCAATTTTTTCTTTATTTTTATCTTTATTAATTTGGTTATGTATTCCTTATTTAATTAAATTATATTCTTTTAATTTAGGAGTATTATTTTTTTTTTGTATTACTAGATTAAGAGTTTATACTGTTATAATTGCTGGGTGATCTTCTAATTCTAATTATGCTTTATTAGGGGGTTTACGGGCTGTTGCTCAAACTATTTCTTATGAAGTAAGTTTGGCTTTAATTTTATTAAGATTTATTTTTTTAGTGGGGGGTTATAATTTTTTAAATTTTTATTTTTTTCAAAAATATATTTGATTTATTGTTTTTTGTTATCCTTTAAGATTAGTTTGATTTGCTTCTTGTTTAGCTGAAACTAATCGAACTCCATTTGATTTTGCAGAAGGAGAATCAGAATTAGTCTCTGGGTTTAATGTTGAATATAGAAGAGGTAGATTTGCTTTAATTTTTTTAGCAGAATATGCAAGAATTTTATTTATAAGTATATTATTTGTAGTAATTTTTTTAGGTAGAGATATTTATAGATTTTTTTTTTTTTTAAAATTAGTTTTTATTTCTTATATATTTATTTGGGTTCGAGGGACTTTACCTCGATTTCGTTATGATAAATTAATATATTTAGCATGAAAAAGATTTTTACCTTTATCTTTAAATTATTTATTTTTTTTTATTGGAGTAAAAATTTTTTTTTTTTTCTTTATAATGAATGATTTTTAGTATAAAATTAATAGAAGAGTTTACTTCTTTCTTATGTTTTCAAAACATATGCTGTAAAAGCTTATTAATTAATTTAAAAGGTTATCTCAGTATTTTGATAAAAGGGGATTAATAATAAAATATAAAAAATATAAAATTGTTAAAATTTGTCCTGTTATAATATAAGGGATTTCTACGGGTCGTGCTCCAATTCAAGTTAATAGGCATGTAATAGATGTTATTCTTCAAAATAAAATTTGGTTAAGAGGATAAAATTGAAGTCCTTGAAATTTACTTATATGAGTAAAAGGTAAAATTATTAAAATGGCAATTGATATAACTAAAGCAATTACTCCTCCTAATTTATTAGGAATTGATCGTAAAATTGCATAAGCAAATAAAAAATATCATTCAGGTTGAATATGAACAGGAGTTACTAATGGATTAGCTGGAATAAAATTTTCTGGGTCTATTAATAAATAATTAAATTTTCAAATAAAAGTGATTAAAATTCAAATAAAGATAATAAATCCTGCTATATCTTTATAAATAAAATATGGGTGAAATGGAATTTTATCAATATTTCTATTTAATCCTAATGGATTATTTGATCCTGTTTGATGTAAAAATAAAAGGTGAATTATTGTTAAAGCTAAAATAATAAAAGGTAAAATAAAATGAAAAGTAAAGAATCGAGTTAAAGTTGCGTTATCAATTGCGAATCCTCCTCAAATTCATTGAACTAAATCATTTCCTAAATAAGGAATAGCCGATAAAAGATTTGTAATAACAGTTGCTCCTCAAAAAGATATTTGTCCTCAAGGTAAAACATATCCTAAAAATCCAGTTGCTATTGTTATAAATAATATAATTACTCCTACTATTCATGTAGGAATATAAAGAAATGAATTATAATAAATACCTCGTCCTACATGGGTAAATAAACATGCAAAAAAAAATGAAGCTCCGTTTGCGTGACAAATTCGGAGTAGTCATCCATTATTAACATCTCGATAAATATGATTTACACTATTAAAAGCAGTTTCAATATCTGCTGTATAATGTATAGCTAAAAAAAGACCTGTTAAAATTTGAATTATTAAACAAAGTCCTAAAAGAGATCCGAAATTTCATCAAATTGAAATATTAGAGGGGGCAGGTAAATCAATTAGTGCATTATTTATAATTTTAAATAAAGGGTGGGTATTTCGAATTGGTTTATTCATTAATTTCATAAATAATTTTGTTAATTAAGATAATGGGCGTAAAGGTCCATAATTTTTTATAGAGATTTTTACTGTAACTAATAATGTTAAAAACAAATAATTAATTAAAAGTAAAGTAATTAAATTTGTAGGAAAATTATATATTTTATTTAAAGATAAAATATTTTCTATATATAAAGATTTAAAATTTGATAATAAATTTATTTCGTAATTATTAATAAATGTTTCAATTATTATTTTATCTATAAAAAAAAAAATTATTAAAAAGATAATTAGTATAAAATATAGAATAATTGATAATTTTATTGAAAAAGAGAATATTTCATTTGATGAAAGAGAGGTTACATAAATAAATAGAACTAATATTCCCCCTATAAAAATTAAAAATAAAATATAAGCATATCAAAATGTTTGGATATAAATTCCTGAAATTATACAAATTAAAAATGTTTGAATTAAAAGAATTAATCCTATAGCTAAAGGGTGATTAATTTGTGTGAAAATTAATCTAATTATAAGAGATGAGAAAATAAAAGTTATAAAAATATCAAGAAATAGTTTATAAAAAATATTAATTTTGGGAATTAATGAAAAAGAATTTTCTTTTTTCTTGATGTTTTAAAAAAAAATTTTTTATTTTTAGTTTACAAGACTAAGGTTTTGATTAAACTATTAAAACTAAATTAATGGTAAATTTATTTTTATTATTTATTATAGTAATATTTATAATTGGATGTTTAGTATTTATTTCTAGACGAAAGCATTTATTATGTATGTTATTGTCATTAGAATTTATGGTTTTAATATTATTTATAATATTATTTTTTTTTTTAAATTATATAGAAAATGAAAAGTATTTTAGAATATTTTTTTTAACTTTTTGTGTTTGTGAGGGAGTATTAGGGTTATCTATTTTAGTTTCTATAGTTCGAACTCATGGTAATGATTATTTTCAAAGATTTTCAATTTTACAATGTTAAAATTTATTTTTTTTATTATTTGTTTATTATTATTATATAAAAAAAATTATTGAATGGTTCAATGTTTACTATTTTTAGGGAGATTTATATTTATATTAAAAATTGTAATAATAAATTATTTTTGTGATATTTCTTATTATTTTGGATTAGATTTAATTTCTTATGGTTTAATTATGTTGAGATTTTGGATTTGTGCTTTAATATTAATAGCTAGAGAAATAATTTATCGTGTTTTTAATTATAGAAAATTATTTATTTTTATAATTTTATTGTTATTATTGATATTAGTATTTACTTTTAGTTCATTAAGAATATTTATATTTTATTTATTTTTTGAGAGAAGATTAATTCCTACATTATTTTTGATTTTAGGATGAGGTTATCAGCCAGAGCGTTTACAAGCAGGAATTTATTTATTATTTTATACTTTATTAGCTTCTTTACCTTTATTAATTGGAATTTTTTTTATTAAAAATGATTTAAATATTATAAATTTGATTATATTAAATTATTTAAAATATTATAATTTAAAATTTTTATATTTATGTATAATTTTTGCTTTTTTGGTAAAAATACCAATATTTTTAGTTCATTTATGATTACCAAAAGCTCATGTTGAAGCTCCTATTTCTGGTTCTATAATTTTAGCTGGTGTTTTATTAAAATTAGGAGGTTATGGATTATTACGTGTTTTTTCATTTTTACAAATTTTAGGTATAAAATTTAATTATTGATGAATTAGAATTAGTTTAATAGGAGGTGTGTTAGTAAGATTAATTTGTTTACGACAAATGGATTTAAAGGCATTAATTGCTTATTCTTCTGTAGCTCATATAGGGATTGTTTTAAGAGGTTTAATAACTATAACTTATTGAGGATTAAGAGGATCATATACTTTAATAATTGCTCATGGTTTATGTTCTTCTGGATTATTTTGTTTAGCAAATATTTCTTATGAACGAATAAATAGACGAAGTTTATTAATTAACAAGGGGATATTAAATTTTATACCTAGAATAGCTTTATGATGATTTTTATTATGTGCTGGGAATATAGCGGCTCCTCCAACATTAAATTTATTAGGGGAAATTAGTTTAATAAATAGAATTGTAAGATGATCTTGATTAACTATAATTGGTTTAAGATTATTATCTTTTTTTAGAGCGGCTTATACCCTTTATTTATTTTCATATAGTCAACATGGTAAAATTTATTCTGGGGTTAATTTTTTTTCTTTTGGGACAAGTCGAGAGTATTTATTATTAATATTACATTGATTACCTTTAAATTTTTTAATTTTAAAAAGTGATATTTGTATATTATGAATTTAATTTAAATAGTTTAAAAAAAATATTGATTTGTGGTGTCAATGATATGAATTTTCATTTTAAATCGTGAATTCTTTAATTAATTATTGTAAGGTTAGATTTTATTTTTTAATTTTTATTAGATTTAATTTTTTTATATTTAGTTTAAATTTTTTATTGAATGATTTAATTTATTTTATTGAATGAGAAATTATTTCTTTATATTCAACTTCAATTGTTATGACTTTTTTATTGGATTGAATAAGATTGATATTTATATCTTTTGTATTATTAATTTCTTCTTTAGTAATTTTATATAGAGATGATTATATATCTAGAGATTTTAATAAAAATCGATTTATTTTATTAGTTTTAATATTTGTTATATCAATGATAATACTAATTATTAGTCCTAATTTAATTAGAATTTTATTAGGATGAGATGGATTAGGATTAGTTTCTTATTGTTTAGTAATTTATTTTCAAAATGTAAAATCTTATAATGCTGGAATGTTAACAGCTTTATCAAATCGAATTGGTGATGTAGCTTTATTATTAGCTATTGCTTGGATATTAAATTATGGAAGTTGGAATTATATTTTTTATTTAGAAATTAATAAGGAAAATTTTGAAATATTAATAATTGGAAGATTGGTGATATTAGCAGCTATAACTAAAAGAGCTCAAATTCCTTTTTCTTCTTGATTACCTGCTGCTATAGCAGCCCCTACCCCTGTTTCTGCTTTAGTTCATTCTTCAACTTTAGTAACTGCAGGGGTTTATTTATTGATTCGTTTTAATATTTTATTAGTAGATTCATTATTTGGTCAAATTTTATTATTAATTTCAGGATTAACAATATTTATAGCTGGATTAGGGGCTAATTTTGAGTATGATTTAAAAAAAATTATTGCTTTATCTACTTTAAGACAATTAGGATTAATAATAAGAATTTTATCTATTGGAGAATTTAAATTAGCATTTTTTCATCTTTTAACTCATGCTTTATTTAAGGCATTATTATTTATATGTGCAGGAGTAATTATTCATAATATAAAAAATATACAAGATATTCGTTATATAGGAGGGTTGTTTATAAGAATACCTTTAGTTTGTAGATGTTTTAATATTGCTAATTTAGCTTTGTGTGGAATGCCTTTTTTAGCTGGATTTTATTCAAAGGATTTAATCTTAGAAGTTGTTATACTTTCTTATATAAATTTTTTTTCTTTTTTTCTTTTTTTTTTTTCAACTGGGTTAACGGTTTGTTATTCTTTTCGATTAGTTTATTATTCTATAACAGGGGATTTTAAAAATATAGTTTTAAATATATTAAATGATAAGAGATGAATTATAAATTTTAGAATTTTTTTTTTAATAATTATAGCTATTATTGGGGGAAGTTTTCTTAGATGATTAATATTTTTTAATCCAGAGATAGTTAATTTACCTAAAATGATAAAATTTTTAACATTAATGGTTTGTGTTTTAGGGGGTTTGATAGGTTATTTATTAAATTATGAAAATTTATTTAGTAATAATAAATCTTTTATATTTTATAAATTTAGAAGATTTGTTGGGATAATATGATTTATGCCTTATATTTCGACTTTAATTATTATTAAATTGCCATTAAAAATAGGATTATTTTCATATAAAAGATTTGATCAAGGTTGAAGAGAATATTTTGGTGGACATATATTATATTATCAAATAAAAAAGTATTCTTTATATATTCAAGAGTTTCAAAATAATAATTTGAAAATTTATTTAATAAGATATTTTATTTGAATTGTAATTTTATTATTAATAATATTTTTAAATTAATTTAAATAGCTTATATTTAGAGCGTAACATTGAAGTTGTTGAGGAAATTATTTTAATTTTTAAATATTGGAAATATTTATAAATAAAGTTTATTAATTTTACATTGAAAATGTAATGTTTTTTTTAAACTATATAAATAAATATTAATAGAAATATGGTGATCAAGAAAAAGCTGCTAACTTTTATCTTTAATGGTTTAATTCCATTTATATTTCTTAATTGGAATTTTAAAATTCATTAATATTATTAACAGTAATATACCTCTTTTTGGTTTCAATTAATTTAAGATAAATTGATTGAATCAATATTTTTTAAGTGCAAGTTAAATGTTATAATTAACTATTATCCTATTTATTTATTTTTAAAAAATATGGGTGTAATTCACCTAAGATTAGGCCGAAACTAATTGCAATATATCGCTTCATATTTGGTTGAGATTTAATTATTTCATTCTAATGCTCCTTGGTTTCATTCGTGATATAATCCAATTAATAGAATAAAAATAAAGAAAAGGCTAGTAATTGTTCAATTTATTAAATTTGATGATTTAAAAATTAAGATTATTGGGAGAAGAAGAGCAATTTCTACATCAAAAATTAAGAAAATAATTGCAATTAAGAAAAATCGAAGAGAGAAGGGTAAACGAGAATAATTTATAGGGTCAAATCCACATTCAAAAGGGGAAGATTTTTCACGATCAGTAATGGTTTTTTTAGATAAAAAGGTTGCTATTATTATTATAATAATAGAAATAGTTAAAATAATTAGACTTATAATAGTAAGTGTTAAAATTATTTATACTAAAATTATTTAGTCCTAATGATTGGAAGTCATTTATACATACATATACTTTATAAATTAACCTCCTCATCAGTAAATTGAAATATATAAAAATAATCAAACTACATCTACAAAGTGTCAATATCATGCTGCTGCTTCAAATCCAAAATGGTGATTTTTTGAAAAATGATGATTAATATGACGTAAAAAACAAATTAATAAAAAAGAAGTTCCAATTAAAACATGAAGTCCGTGGAATCCTGTTGATATGAAAAATGTTGAGCCATAAACATTATCTGCAATAGTAAATGGAGCTTCTATATATTCATATCCTTGTAAAATTGAGAAATAAATTCCTAAAAGTACTGTAAAAAATAATCTTTGAATTGTTTGAGTATGATTATTTTCTATTAATCTATGATGAGCTCAAGTTACAGTAATTCCTGATGCTAATAAAATAGCTGTATTTAATAAAGGAATTTGAAAAGGATTAAATGGATGGATTCCAATAGGAGGTCATATTATTCCTAGTTCAATTGTAGGAGATAATCTTCTATGAAAAAATGCTCAAAAAAATGAAATAAAAAAGAAAATTTCGGAGATAATAAAAAGAATTATTCCTCATCGAAGGCCTAAAGTTACATTGAAAGTATGAAGTCCTTGGAAAGTACTTTCTCGAGAAATATCTCGTCATCATTGATATATAATTAATAGGGTAATAATATTTCCTAAAATAAATAAATTATTATTATATTGATGGAATCATTGAACTAATCCTGTAGTTATTGTTATTGCTCTAATTGCTCCTAATAAAGGTCATGGACTATAGTCTACTAAATGAAAGGGATGATTTATTTTTGTTGACATTAATTTACTTCTCTAGAATATAAAGTACTTAAAACTGAAAATACATAAGATTGAATAATAGCGACTGCTGATTCAAGTAATAATAAAGCAATTTGAACAATTAAAATAATTCTTACAATAATGTAAGATGTAGATATAGGCCCAGTATTTCCTAAAAGGGTTAAAAGTAAATGACCAGCAATTATATTTGCGGTTAATCGAATAGCTAAAGTTCCTGGACGAATTACATTTCTAATTGTTTCAATACATACTATAAAAGGTATTAGGATTGCGGGAGTTCCTTGAGGAACTAAATGAGCAAATATATGTTGTGTGTGATTTGTTCATCCATAAATTATAATTCTTAATCATAAAGGAAAAGCTAAGGTTAAAGTTAATGTTAAATGACTAGTTCTTGTAAAAATATAAGGAAAAAGTCCTAAAAAATTATTAAATATAATTAAAGAAAATAAAGAAATAAATATTAAAGTTCTTTTATTATTATTAGTTGGACCTAAAAGAGTTTTAAATTCTTTATGTAAAGTTAATAAAATATTATTTCAAATAATTTGGAATCGATTAGGGATTAATCAGTAAGAAGATGGAATAATTAATAAACCTAAAAAAGTTCTTATTCAATTTAAGGATATATTAAAAATTGTTGTTGAAGGATCAAATACTGAAAATAGATTAGTTATCATTTTCAATTTAATTTAGATTGTTTAATATTTAATAGTTGGGGGGTTGAATTTAAAGAATAAAAAAAGCAATAATAATTTTTAATATTAAAAATTATTAAAGTAAATGAAAAAATAAAGAATAAAGTTAATCATCTTAATGGAGATATTTGAGGAATTAAAAAATATTAAATTATTAATATTTTTAGTTTGACAAACTAAGGTTTTGATTAAACTAATTTTTTTTTGAGAGAAATATTAATATCATTAGAAGTAATTGCTAATTTACTATAATATGATTTAAGAGATCATTACTTGCTTTCAGTCATCTAATGAATTGATTTGAGATGAAATTCATTTAATAAAGAAATTTATTGGGATTCTTTCAATAACAATTGGTATAAAGCTATGGTTTGCTCCACAAATTTCTGAACATTGTCCAAAAAATAATCCAGGTTGATTAATTAAGAAATTAGTTTGATTTAATCGTCCTGGAGTTGCGTCAATTTTTACACCTAGGGCTGGAATTGTTCATGAATGAAGAACATCTGTGGCTGTTACTAAAATTCGAATTTGATTATTAAAAGGTAAAATAATTCGATTATCTACATCTAATAGGCGGAATCCATTTATATTAAGTTCATTGGTAGGAGTTATATAAGAGTCAAATTCTAAATTAGTAAAATTTGAATATTCATATCTTCAATATCATTGATGTCCAATAGTTTTTAGAGTAATTAAAGGATTATTAATTTCATCTATTAAATATAAAAGACGAAGAGAGGGAAAGGCAATAAATATAAGAATAATTGCAGGTAAAATTGTTCAAATAATTTCGATTGTTTGACCATGAAGAAGATATCGATTGGTAAATTTATTGAAAAATAATATAATTATAATATAAGCAATTAATGTTGTAATTATAATTAAAATTAAAATAGTATGATCATGAAAAAAGTTTAATTGTTCTATTAAAGGAGAAATTCTATTTTGTAATCCTAAATTAGATCATGTTGCCATTTTCTAATAAAAGAAAAAATCTTTATATATGAAGCTTAAATTCATTGCACTATTCTGCCATATTAGAAATTTGATGATAAAATAGGAAGTTCTGAATATGTGTGTTCTATAGGAGGTATAGAATGATATCATTCAATTGAAGAAGAAAGTTGTATAGGGAATGAAGGAGTTCGTTTAGTAATTATACTTTCTCAAATAATAAATAGGAAAAATAAGATAGCAATTAATGAGATAGAACTACCTAAAGAAGAAATAATATTTCATGTTAAATAACTATCTGGAAAATCTGAATAACGACGAGGTATACCTGCTAATCCTAAAAAATGTTGAGGAAAAAATGTTAAATTTACTCCAATAAATATAATTATAAATTGAATTTTTAATCATAAGGGGTTTATAATTAATCCTGTTAATAAAGGATATCAATGAATAAATCCTGCTATAATTGCAAATACTGCTCCTATAGAGAGAACATAATGAAAATGAGCTACTACATAATAAGTATCATGAAGAATAATATCAATTGAAGAATTTGCTAAAATTACACCTGTTAATCCTCCTACAGTAAATAAAAAAACAAATCCTAATGATCATAATAATGTAGGATTATAATTTAATTGAGTACCATGAAGAGTAGCTAATCAACTAAAAATTTTAATTCCTGTAGGAACTGCAATAATTATAGTAGCTGAAGTAAAGTAAGCTCGAGTATCAACATCTATACCAACTGTAAATATATGATGAGCTCATACAATAAATCCTAAAAGTCCAATAGCTAATATAGCATAAATTATTCCTAAAGTCCCAAATGTTTCCTTTTTACCTCTTTCTTGAGTAATAATATGAGAAATTATTCCAAATCCTGGAAGAATTAAAATATATACCTCTGGATGTCCAAAAAATCAAAATAAATGTTGATAAAGAATTGGATCACCTCCTCCAATTGGGTCGAAAAATGAAGTATTTAAATTACGATCTGTAAGAAGTATAGTAATAGCTCCTGCTAATACGGGTAAAGATAAAAGAAGAAGAATTGCTGTAATAATTACTGATCATACAAATAAAGGTATTCGATCTAAAGAAATTCCTTCAGGTCGTATGTTAATAATAGTGGTAATAAAATTAATAGCTCCTAAAATTGAAGAAATTCCTGCTAAATGAAGAGAAAAAATTGTTAAATCAACTGATGATCCATTATGAGCAATATTAGATGAAAGAGGGGGATAAACTGTTCAACCAGTTCCTGACCCATTTTCAACTATTCTGCTTGAGAGTAATAATGTAATAGATGGAGGAAGAAGTCAAAATCTTATATTATTTATTCGTGGAAATGCTATATCAGGAGCTCCTAGTATTAAAGGTACTAATCAATTACCAAATCCTCCGATTATAATAGGTATTACTATGAAAAAAATTATTACAAATGCATGGGCGGTTACAATTACATTATAAATTTGATCATTACCAATAAATATTCCTGGTTGTCTTAGTTCTAAACGAATTAAAATTCTTATTGATGTTCCAATTATCCCTGCTCATGCTCCAAAAATAAAATATAAAGTTCCAATATCTTTATGATTTGTAGAAAATAGCCATTGTCGCGATTGAATGGCTGAAATTTAGGCAATAAATTGTAAATTTATTTATAAGAATATTTTCTTTTTAATCAAACTTTATAGTCAATAATGATATTAGATTGCAATTCTGAAGGAATAAGGAATAATTATTAAAGTTTAAGAATTAAAAGATTTTACAAGTATTTTTAGCTTTGAAAACTAATAGTTTTATTAACTTAAACTCTTTATAAGATTAAATAAAATGAGAAAATTATTATTAATCCTATAATAGAGGTAAAATTTATAAATAAAATTAGAAGAGAATTGTTATTAAAATTTTTTATAATTCATGAATTTTTATAGAAATTTAATATATAAATTCTATATGATATTCGTAAATAATAAAATAATGTAATTAAAGTCATACAAACTGCTATAAATATTAAAAAATAATGATTTATTTTTGTTAAATTTTCAATAATTATTCATTTAGGGAAGAATCCTAAAAATGGAGGGAGTCCTCCTAAAGATAATAAATTAATGAAAATTATAAATTTAATAATTGGGTTTATTAATGAAAAGTTATAAATTTGATTAAAATAATATAATTTAAAATTATTGAAAATTAAAATAATAGAAGATGATAGGAAAGAATATAAAAAGAAGTATATTAGTCATAAATATTCATTATATATTATTGCTATTAATATTCATCTTAAATGATTAATTGAAGAAAATGCTATTAATTTTCGTAAGGAGGTTTGATTTAATCCTCCTAATGCTCCAATAATTATAGAAAAAAAAATAAAAATGAATAATAAATTATAATTTGAATTATAAGAAATTATTATTAAGGGAGCAATTTTTTGTCATGTTATTAAAATTAAATTATTAATTCAATTTAATCCTTCTATTACTTCAGGGAATCAAAAGTGGAAGGGGGCAATTCCTCTTTTTAATGCTAAAGTTGAATAAATTATTAAATGAATAACGTTATTTTTAATAATTAAGTTAAAATTGAATAATAATAATAATAAAATTGAAAATAATAAAATAGAAGAAGCATAAGCTTGAATCAAAAAATATTTTAGACTTCTTTCGGATATTAATATATTTTTTTTATTTTCATTTATTAGGGGAATAAATGAAAGTAAATTAATTTCTAATCCTATTCAAACTCCTAATCAAGAGTTTGAAGAAATTGTTAATAAAGTTCCAAAAATTAATGTTATTATAAAAATATTATTTGAAAATTTTTTAATTAAAAAGAAAAGGATTATAACCTTTATAAATGGGGTATGAGCCCAGTAGCTTAATTTAGCTTATCTTTTTAAATATAATTGAATTATAAAAATATATTTTAGTGTATGATGCACAAAAATTTTTGAAATTTTTAGAAATAGTTTAATTCTATTAAATATAATGAATAAAAATATTAAATTTTTATAATTTACCCTATCAAGGTAATCCTTTTATCAGGCAATTCATTTTTGATTTTTTTTTTTATTATTATAAGTAAAAAAAAAATAACATGATTAAGATTTAATTTTGAAAGGCATTTAAAATAAAGTTTATAAATGTTTATTTTTAAAATTTTTTATTTAAATTAAATTTAAATAATTATTTTTAGAATTAATTATATATATATATATATATTATATAAATGTTTAATATATATATAAATGTATTATATAAATTAATAAAATATTTAATAATATATTCATCTATTATATATATATATTTAGATCTATTAATAAATATATTATATATATAAATTAAGAGAATTAATTAATAAGGATTATATTATCGTTAGTGTATTATTTATATGCCTATTCGGCCTATATTTACAGAGAAAAAAAAGATCTATATACATATAAATAATTTATATATAAATATATTCATTGTATTTTATTTATTTATATTATATTAAATTATTTATATTAAATAAATAAATATAATTAATTTATATAATTATAAATATATATATATATTATAAATAATTTATATAAAGGGAGTGTAAAAAATATTTAATTAATAAAATATATAATTTAATATTAAATAATTATATATAAATATAAAATTTTAAATATAAAATAAAATTATTAATATTGGTTGCGCGTCGAGAAAAGAATTGAGCTAAGTTGTTTTTATTAGTTTAATTTGTTTGTTTGATTATGATGAATGTATTATTAAATTAATTATTTTTTTTTTATAAATTAATTGAAAAATTTTATTAGTTAAAATATTTTTATATTTAGGGGGTGTAAAAATTTTTGACACTTGGAAAGAATTGAGCTAAGTTGTTTTTATTAGTTTAATTTGTTTGTTTGATTATGATGAATGTATTATTAAATTAATTATTTTTTTTTATAAATTAATTGAAAAATTTTATTAGTTAAAATATTTTTATATTTAGGGGGTGTAAAAATTTTTGACACTTGGAAAGAATTGAGCTAAGTTGTTTTTATTAGTTTAATTTGTTTGTTTGATTATGATGAATGTATTATTAAATTAATTATTTTTTTTTATAAATTAATTGAAAAATTTTATTAGTTAAAATATTTTTATATTTAGGGGGTGTAAAAATTTTTGACACTTGGAAAGAATTGAGCTAAGTTGTTTTTATTAGTTTAATTTGTTTGTTTGATTATGATGAATGTATTATTAAATTAATTATTTTTTTTTATAAATTAATTGAAAAATTTTATTAGTTAAAATATTTTTATATTTAGGGGGTGTAAAAATTTTTGACACTTGGAAAGAATTGAGCTAAGTTGTTTTTATTAGTTTAATTTGTTTGTTTGATTATGATGAATGTATTATTAAATTAATTATTTTTTTTTATAAATTAATTGAAAAATTTTATTAGTTAAAATATTTTTATATTTAGGGGGTGTAAAAATTTTTGACACTTGGAAAGAATTGAGCTAAGTTGTTTTTATTAGTTTAATTTGTTTGTTTGATTATGATGAATGTATTATTAAATTAATTATTTTTTTTTATAAATTAATTGAAAAATTTTATTAGTTAAAATATTTTTATATTTAGGGGGTGTAAAAATTTTTGACACTTGGAAAGAATTGAGCTAAGTTGTTTTTATTAGTTTAATTTGTTTGTTTGATTATGATGAATGTATTATTAAATTAATTATTTTTTTTTATAAATTAATTGAAAAATTTTATTAGTTAAAATATTTTTATATTTAGGGGGTGTAAAAATTTTTGACACTTGGAAAGAATTGAGCTAAGTTGTTTTTATTAGTTTAATTTGTTTGTTTGATTATGATGAATGTATTATTAAATTAATTATTTTTTTTTATAAATTAATTGAAAAATTTTATTAGTTAAAATATTTTTATATTTAGGGGGTGTAAAAATTTTTGACACTTGGAAAGAATTGAGCTAAGTTGTTTTTATTAGTTTAATTTGTTTGTTTGATTATGATGAATGTATTATTAAATTAATTATTTTTTTTTATAAATTAATTGAAAAATTTTATTAGTTAAAATATTTTTATATTTAGGGGGTGTAAAAATTTTTGACACTTGGAAAGAATTGAGCTAAGTTGTTTTTATTAGTTTAATTTGTTTGTTTGATTATGATGAATGTATTATTAAATTAATTATTTTTTTTTATAAATTAATTGAAAAATTTTATTAGTTAAAATATTTTTATATTTAGGGGGTGTAAAAATTTTTGACACTTGGAAAGAATTGAGCTAAGTTGTTTTTATTAGTTTAATTTGTTTGTTTGATTATGATGAATGTATTATTAAATTAATTATTTTTTTTTATAAATGACTTATTTGAATATTTTAAATATAATATATAAATAATTTTATTATGGTTAAATTTTTTACTATTATTTTATTTTACATGTAAATTTTTGTGTGAAATTATTTAATTTTTAAAAAATTAATTAGTTTTATTTATTCTCAGTAATTAATATTAAAGGAAAAAAGAAATTTTGTATTAGTAATAATTTTTAATATTGGTAAAATTTGTGCCAGCTACCGCGGTTATACAAATAATATAAGTAAAAATTTTTAATATTAGTTAAATTGTTTATTTATAATATAAAAATTAATTTATTAGGTGAAATTATTAAATTATTATTATTATTATTTGAAAAATAAATTTAAGCTGTAAACTTTTTGTAATAAACTAGGATTAGATACCCTATTATTAAAAATAAATAATAAAATATTAAAGTAGTATTAGTTATATTCTTGAAATTTAAAAAATTTGGCGGTAATTTAGTCTATTCAGAGGAATCTGTCCTGTAATTGATAATCCACATTGAACCTTACTTAAATTAATTTAATTTGTATATCGTCGTCATCAGAATATATTATAAGATAAAATTTTCATAATTTAAAATTAATAAAAAATGTCAGATCAAGGTGCAGTTTATATTTAAGTAGAGATGGATTACAATAAATTTATTTATATGGATAAAATTTTGAAATTAAATTTTTGAAAGTGGATTTGATAGTATTATAAAAAAGATTATTTATAAGATTTTAGCTCTAAATTATGTACATATCGCCCATCGTTCTTATTATTAAAATAAGATAAGTTGTAACATAGTAGATGTACTGGAAAGTGTATCTAGAAAGTCAATTTAAAGCTTAATTAGTAAAGTATTTCATTTACATTGAAAAGAAATTTGTGCAATTCAATTTAAATTGAATAAATTTTATTTATTAATTTTATTTATTTTTTATATTATTTAATAAAAATAATTTTATAATTTAAAGTTTTAGTATTATTTAAATAAATAATAATTTTTATTATAGTTTATTAGTATTGTAAAAGAAGATTGAAATAAATTGAAAAATTTTTATTTTAAAAGAAAATTTAATTTATTGTACCTTGTGTATCAGGGTTTATTAATTAATTAATTATTATATTAATTTTTCTCGAATTTTAAAGATTTAAATTTATAAAAAAGTTAATGTGGAATAATTATTTTTAATATAAATTTAGAAATGAAATGTTAATCGTTTTAAAATATATCTAGTTTTTTAAGAAATAAATTTAATTTAGATTTATTAATTAAATATTTAATTAGTTAATTATTTAATTTAATAAAATTAATATTTTAAGGGATTAGCTTTAAAATAAAATTTTAAATTTTAATTAAGTAAATAAATAAATATAGGCTTAAAAATAGTCATTATTAGTAAGTATGTTATAATTTATTTTATAATTATATTATTTATTTTAAAATTAAGTTATTTATTAAAATATAAATTTTAATAAAGAAAGTTTATTAATTATGATAAAATTAGTATATAAATTTATATAAATTATTTATAAATGAGAGGTTTATATAAGGAATTCGGCAATAAATATATATTTACCTGTTTATCAAAAACATGTCTTTTTGAAATTAATTTAAAGTCTAACCTGCCCACTGAATATTATTAAAGGGCCGCAGTATTTTGACTGTGCGAAGGTAGCATAATCAATAGTCTTTTAATTGGAGGCTTGTATGAATGGTTGGATAAGATATATACTGTCTTATATAAATTTTTTTAGAATTTTATTTTTTAATTAAAAAGTTAAGATAAAATTAAAAGACGAGAAGACCCTATAGATCTTTATTTTTATATTTTATAATTTTTTAAGGATTATTTTAATTATAATTTTATTAAAAATTTTACTGGGGTGGTATAAAAATTTAATTAACTTTTAATTGTATTATACATTAATATATGAATAATTGATCCAATAATATTGATTAAAAATTTAAGTTACCTTAGGGATAACAGCGTAATTTTTTTTTAGAGTTCATATCGATAAAAAAGATTGCGACCTCGATGTTGGATTAAGAGTTATTTTTAGGTGTAGAAGTTTAAAGTTTAGGTCTGTTCGACCTTTGAATTCTTACATGATCTGAGTTCAAACCGGTGTAAGCCAGGTTGGTTTCTATCTTTAATTAATAATTATATTATAGTACGAAAGGACCTAATATAAAAAATATAAATTTTATTAAAATGATTGATAATAATATTTAATTACTATTTTGGCAGATTAGTGTAATAAATTTAGAATTTATTTAAATAATATTTTATTATTATAAATAGTATTGTATTTTAATGATTATGTATTGGGGTTAGTAGGTAGTTTATTATTAATTATTTGTGTTTTAGTTAGAGTTGCTTTTTTAACATTATTAGAACGAAAAGTTTTAGGATATATTCAAATTCGAAAAGGTCCTAATAAAGTTGGATTTGTTGGGTTATTACAACCTTTTAGAGATGCAGTTAAGTTATTTACTAAAGAACAAACATATCCTTTATTATCTAATTATTTAGTTTATTATTTTTCTCCAATTTTTTCTTTATTTTTATCTTTATTAATTTGGTTATGTATTCCTTATTTAATTAAATTATATTCTTTTAATTTAGGAGTATTATTTTTTTTTTGTATTACTAGATTAAGAGTTTATACTGTTATAATTGCTGGGTGATCTTCTAATTCTAATTATGCTTTATTAGGGGGTTTACGGGCTGTTGCTCAAACTATTTCTTATGAAGTAAGTTTGGCTTTAATTTTATTAAGATTTATTTTTTTAGTGGGGGGTTATAATTTTTTAAATTTTTATTTTTTTCAAAAATATATTTGATTTATTGTTTTTTGTTATCCTTTAAGATTAGTTTGATTTGCTTCTTGTTTAGCTGAAACTAATCGAACTCCATTTGATTTTGCAGAAGGAGAATCAGAATTAGTCTCTGGGTTTAATGTTGAATATAGAAGAGGTAGATTTGCTTTAATTTTTTTAGCAGAATATGCAAGAATTTTATTTATAAGTATATTATTTGTAGTAATTTTTTTAGGTAGAGATATTTATAGATTTTTTTTTTTTTTAAAATTAGTTTTTATTTCTTATATATTTATTTGGGTTCGAGGGACTTTACCTCGATTTCGTTATGATAAATTAATATATTTAGCATGAAAAAGATTTTTACCTTTATCTTTAAATTATTTATTTTTTTTTATTGGAGTAAAAATTTTTTTTTTTTCTTTATAATGAATGATTTTTAGTATAAAATTAATAGAAGAGTTTACTTCTTTCTTATGTTTTCAAAACATATGCTGTAAAAGCTTATTAATTAATTTAAAAGGTTATCTCAGTATTTTGATAAAAGGGGATTAATAATAAAATATAAAAAATATAAAATTGTTAAAATTTGTCCTGTTATAATATAAGGGATTTCTACGGGTCGTGCTCCAATTCAAGTTAATAGGCATGTAATAGATGTTATTCTTCAAAATAAAATTTGGTTAAGAGGATAAAATTGAAGTCCTTGAAATTTACTTATATGAGTAAAAGGTAAAATTATTAAAATGGCAATTGATATAACTAAAGCAATTACTCCTCCTAATTTATTAGGAATTGATCGTAAAATTGCATAAGCAAATAAAAAATATCATTCAGGTTGAATATGAACAGGAGTTACTAATGGATTAGCTGGAATAAAATTTTCTGGGTCTATTAATAAATAATTAAATTTTCAAATAAAAGTGATTAAAATTCAAATAAAGATAATAAATCCTGCTATATCTTTATAAATAAAATATGGGTGAAATGGAATTTTATCAATATTTCTATTTAATCCTAATGGATTATTTGATCCTGTTTGATGTAAAAATAAAAGGTGAATTATTGTTAAAGCTAAAATAATAAAAGGTAAAATAAAATGAAAAGTAAAGAATCGAGTTAAAGTTGCGTTATCAATTGCGAATCCTCCTCAAATTCATTGAACTAAATCATTTCCTAAATAAGGAATAGCCGATAAAAGATTTGTAATAACAGTTGCTCCTCAAAAAGATATTTGTCCTCAAGGTAAAACATATCCTAAAAATCCAGTTGCTATTGTTATAAATAATATAATTACTCCTACTATTCATGTAGGAATATAAAGAAATGAATTATAATAAATACCTCGTCCTACATGGGTAAATAAACATGCAAAAAAAAATGAAGCTCCGTTTGCGTGACAAATTCGGAGTAGTCATCCATTATTAACATCTCGATAAATATGATTTACACTATTAAAAGCAGTTTCAATATCTGCTGTATAATGTATAGCTAAAAAAAGACCTGTTAAAATTTGAATTATTAAACAAAGTCCTAAAAGAGATCCGAAATTTCATCAAATTGAAATATTAGAGGGGGCAGGTAAATCAATTAGTGCATTATTTATAATTTTAAATAAAGGGTGGGTATTTCGAATTGGTTTATTCATTAATTTCATAAATAATTTTGTTAATTAAGATAATGGGCGTAAAGGTCCATAATTTTTTATAGAGATTTTTACTGTAACTAATAATGTTAAAAACAAATAATTAATTAAAAGTAAAGTAATTAAATTTGTAGGAAAATTATATATTTTATTTAAAGATAAAATATTTTCTATATATAAAGATTTAAAATTTGATAATAAATTTATTTCGTAATTATTAATAAATGTTTCAATTATTATTTTATCTATAAAAAAAAAAATTATTAAAAAGATAATTAGTATAAAATATAGAATAATTGATAATTTTATTGAAAAAGAGAATATTTCATTTGATGAAAGAGAGGTTACATAAATAAATAGAACTAATATTCCCCCTATAAAAATTAAAAATAAAATATAAGCATATCAAAATGTTTGGATATAAATTCCTGAAATTATACAAATTAAAAATGTTTGAATTAAAAGAATTAATCCTATAGCTAAAGGGTGATTAATTTGTGTGAAAATTAATCTAATTATAAGAGATGAGAAAATAAAAGTTATAAAAATATCAAGAAATAGTTTATAAAAAATATTAATTTTGGGAATTAATGAAAAAGAATTTTCTTTTTTCTTGATGTTTTAAAAAAAAATTTTTTATTTTTAGTTTACAAGACTAAGGTTTTGATTAAACTATTAAAACTAAATTAATGGTAAATTTATTTTTATTATTTATTATAGTAATATTTATAATTGGATGTTTAGTATTTATTTCTAGACGAAAGCATTTATTATGTATGTTATTGTCATTAGAATTTATGGTTTTAATATTATTTATAATATTATTTTTTTTTTTAAATTATATAGAAAATGAAAAGTATTTTAGAATATTTTTTTTAACTTTTTGTGTTTGTGAGGGAGTATTAGGGTTATCTATTTTAGTTTCTATAGTTCGAACTCATGGTAATGATTATTTTCAAAGATTTTCAATTTTACAATGTTAAAATTTATTTTTTTTATTATTTGTTTATTATTATTATATAAAAAAAATTATTGAATGGTTCAATGTTTACTATTTTTAGGGAGATTTATATTTATATTAAAAATTGTAATAATAAATTATTTTTGTGATATTTCTTATTATTTTGGATTAGATTTAATTTCTTATGGTTTAATTATGTTGAGATTTTGGATTTGTGCTTTAATATTAATAGCTAGAGAAATAATTTATCGTGTTTTTAATTATAGAAAATTATTTATTTTTATAATTTTATTGTTATTATTGATATTAGTATTTACTTTTAGTTCATTAAGAATATTTATATTTTATTTATTTTTTGAGAGAAGATTAATTCCTACATTATTTTTGATTTTAGGATGAGGTTATCAGCCAGAGCGTTTACAAGCAGGAATTTATTTATTATTTTATACTTTATTAGCTTCTTTACCTTTATTAATTGGAATTTTTTTTATTAAAAATGATTTAAATATTATAAATTTGATTATATTAAATTATTTAAAATATTATAATTTAAAATTTTTATATTTATGTATAATTTTTGCTTTTTTGGTAAAAATACCAATATTTTTAGTTCATTTATGATTACCAAAAGCTCATGTTGAAGCTCCTATTTCTGGTTCTATAATTTTAGCTGGTGTTTTATTAAAATTAGGAGGTTATGGATTATTACGTGTTTTTTCATTTTTACAAATTTTAGGTATAAAATTTAATTATTGATGAATTAGAATTAGTTTAATAGGAGGTGTGTTAGTAAGATTAATTTGTTTACGACAAATGGATTTAAAGGCATTAATTGCTTATTCTTCTGTAGCTCATATAGGGATTGTTTTAAGAGGTTTAATAACTATAACTTATTGAGGATTAAGAGGATCATATACTTTAATAATTGCTCATGGTTTATGTTCTTCTGGATTATTTTGTTTAGCAAATATTTCTTATGAACGAATAAATAGACGAAGTTTATTAATTAACAAGGGGATATTAAATTTTATACCTAGAATAGCTTTATGATGATTTTTATTATGTGCTGGGAATATAGCGGCTCCTCCAACATTAAATTTATTAGGGGAAATTAGTTTAATAAATAGAATTGTAAGATGATCTTGATTAACTATAATTGGTTTAAGATTATTATCTTTTTTTAGAGCGGCTTATACCCTTTATTTATTTTCATATAGTCAACATGGTAAAATTTATTCTGGGGTTAATTTTTTTTCTTTTGGGACAAGTCGAGAGTATTTATTATTAATATTACATTGATTACCTTTAAATTTTTTAATTTTAAAAAGTGATATTTGTATATTATGAATTTAATTTAAATAGTTTAAAAAAAATATTGATTTGTGGTGTCAATGATATGAATTTTCATTTTAAATCGTGAATTCTTTAATTAATTATTGTAAGGTTAGATTTTATTTTTTAATTTTTATTAGATTTAATTTTTTTATATTTAGTTTAAATTTTTTATTGAATGATTTAATTTATTTTATTGAATGAGAAATTATTTCTTTATATTCAACTTCAATTGTTATGACTTTTTTATTGGATTGAATAAGATTGATATTTATATCTTTTGTATTATTAATTTCTTCTTTAGTAATTTTATATAGAGATGATTATATATCTAGAGATTTTAATAAAAATCGATTTATTTTATTAGTTTTAATATTTGTTATATCAATGATAATACTAATTATTAGTCCTAATTTAATTAGAATTTTATTAGGATGAGATGGATTAGGATTAGTTTCTTATTGTTTAGTAATTTATTTTCAAAATGTAAAATCTTATAATGCTGGAATGTTAACAGCTTTATCAAATCGAATTGGTGATGTAGCTTTATTATTAGCTATTGCTTGGATATTAAATTATGGAAGTTGGAATTATATTTTTTATTTAGAAATTAATAAGGAAAATTTTGAAATATTAATAATTGGAAGATTGGTGATATTAGCAGCTATAACTAAAAGAGCTCAAATTCCTTTTTCTTCTTGATTACCTGCTGCTATAGCAGCCCCTACCCCTGTTTCTGCTTTAGTTCATTCTTCAACTTTAGTAACTGCAGGGGTTTATTTATTGATTCGTTTTAATATTTTATTAGTAGATTCATTATTTGGTCAAATTTTATTATTAATTTCAGGATTAACAATATTTATAGCTGGATTAGGGGCTAATTTTGAGTATGATTTAAAAAAAATTATTGCTTTATCTACTTTAAGACAATTAGGATTAATAATAAGAATTTTATCTATTGGAGAATTTAAATTAGCATTTTTTCATCTTTTAACTCATGCTTTATTTAAGGCATTATTATTTATATGTGCAGGAGTAATTATTCATAATATAAAAAATATACAAGATATTCGTTATATAGGAGGGTTGTTTATAAGAATACCTTTAGTTTGTAGATGTTTTAATATTGCTAATTTAGCTTTGTGTGGAATGCCTTTTTTAGCTGGATTTTATTCAAAGGATTTAATCTTAGAAGTTGTTATACTTTCTTATATAAATTTTTTTTCTTTTTTTCTTTTTTTTTTTTCAACTGGGTTAACGGTTTGTTATTCTTTTCGATTAGTTTATTATTCTATAACAGGGGATTTTAAAAATATAGTTTTAAATATATTAAATGATAAGAGATGAATTATAAATTTTAGAATTTTTTTTTTAATAATTATAGCTATTATTGGGGGAAGTTTTCTTAGATGATTAATATTTTTTAATCCAGAGATAGTTAATTTACCTAAAATGATAAAATTTTTAACATTAATGGTTTGTGTTTTAGGGGGTTTGATAGGTTATTTATTAAATTATGAAAATTTATTTAGTAATAATAAATCTTTTATATTTTATAAATTTAGAAGATTTGTTGGGATAATATGATTTATGCCTTATATTTCGACTTTAATTATTATTAAATTGCCATTAAAAATAGGATTATTTTCATATAAAAGATTTGATCAAGGTTGAAGAGAATATTTTGGTGGACATATATTATATTATCAAATAAAAAAGTATTCTTTATATATTCAAGAGTTTCAAAATAATAATTTGAAAATTTATTTAATAAGATATTTTATTTGAATTGTAATTTTATTATTAATAATATTTTTAAATTAATTTAAATAGCTTATATTTAGAGCGTAACATTGAAGTTGTTGAGGAAATTATTTTAATTTTTAAATATTGGAAATATTTATAAATAAAGTTTATTAATTTTACATTGAAAATGTAATGTTTTTTTTAAACTATATAAATAAATATTAATAGAAATATGGTGATCAAGAAAAAGCTGCTAACTTTTATCTTTAATGGTTTAATTCCATTTATATTTCTTAATTGGAATTTTAAAATTCATTAATATTATTAACAGTAATATACCTCTTTTTGGTTTCAATTAATTTAAGATAAATTGATTGAATCAATATTTTTTAAGTGCAAGTTAAATGTTATAATTAACTATTATCCTATTTATTTATTTTTAAAAAATATGGGTGTAATTCACCTAAGATTAGGCCGAAACTAATTGCAATATATCGCTTCATATTTGGTTGAGATTTAATTATTTCATTCTAATGCTCCTTGGTTTCATTCGTGATATAATCCAATTAATAGAATAAAAATAAAGAAAAGGCTAGTAATTGTTCAATTTATTAAATTTGATGATTTAAAAATTAAGATTATTGGGAGAAGAAGAGCAATTTCTACATCAAAAATTAAGAAAATAATTGCAATTAAGAAAAATCGAAGAGAGAAGGGTAAACGAGAATAATTTATAGGGTCAAATCCACATTCAAAAGGGGAAGATTTTTCACGATCAGTAATGGTTTTTTTAGATAAAAAGGTTGCTATTATTATTATAATAATAGAAATAGTTAAAATAATTAGACTTATAATAGTAAGTGTTAAAATTATTTATACTAAAATTATTTAGTCCTAATGATTGGAAGTCATTTATACATACATATACTTTATAAATTAACCTCCTCATCAGTAAATTGAAATATATAAAAATAATCAAACTACATCTACAAAGTGTCAATATCATGCTGCTGCTTCAAATCCAAAATGGTGATTTTTTGAAAAATGATGATTAATATGACGTAAAAAACAAATTAATAAAAAAGAAGTTCCAATTAAAACATGAAGTCCGTGGAATCCTGTTGATATGAAAAATGTTGAGCCATAAACATTATCTGCAATAGTAAATGGAGCTTCTATATATTCATATCCTTGTAAAATTGAGAAATAAATTCCTAAAAGTACTGTAAAAAATAATCTTTGAATTGTTTGAGTATGATTATTTTCTATTAATCTATGATGAGCTCAAGTTACAGTAATTCCTGATGCTAATAAAATAGCTGTATTTAATAAAGGAATTTGAAAAGGATTAAATGGATGGATTCCAATAGGAGGTCATATTATTCCTAGTTCAATTGTAGGAGATAATCTTCTATGAAAAAATGCTCAAAAAAATGAAATAAAAAAGAAAATTTCGGAGATAATAAAAAGAATTATTCCTCATCGAAGGCCTAAAGTTACATTGAAAGTATGAAGTCCTTGGAAAGTACTTTCTCGAGAAATATCTCGTCATCATTGATATATAATTAATAGGGTAATAATATTTCCTAAAATAAATAAATTATTATTATATTGATGGAATCATTGAACTAATCCTGTAGTTATTGTTATTGCTCTAATTGCTCCTAATAAAGGTCATGGACTATAGTCTACTAAATGAAAGGGATGATTTATTTTTGTTGACATTAATTTACTTCTCTAGAATATAAAGTACTTAAAACTGAAAATACATAAGATTGAATAATAGCGACTGCTGATTCAAGTAATAATAAAGCAATTTGAACAATTAAAATAATTCTTACAATAATGTAAGATGTAGATATAGGCCCAGTATTTCCTAAAAGGGTTAAAAGTAAATGACCAGCAATTATATTTGCGGTTAATCGAATAGCTAA